>NW_027102061.1:5000-32500 GCF_035609145.1 Eleutherodactylus coqui
ACCGGGCTGGCCGGGCCGGCGGGAGCTGCGGCTGCCGGGGCTGAGCCGAGTGTTGATGCATGTCGTGAGAACCGGGAAGGGGACAAACCTGTGGCTCCAGGCCGGGTGGGAGTTCCAGTAGGTCGGCCTGACTCTGGAGGTTTTCCCCTTGGCATTTCCCCATTGGCCAAAACGGGGGAAGTCAAAAAAGCACCCCCGGCAGATGTATGCAGGAGGGGCTGGGGGGTGATGGCGAGCGGGCTGTTGGCAGCTGTGTGGTGGCTGCTGGCAGCCGTGTGCTGGCTGCAAGGGTGGGCCTGGGCGGCTGCGGAGGGCCCCCCCGAGTGCACCTACCAGTAGGGGCTGAAGACCCAGGCTGAGCCTCCGATGTGCCCGGGCAGGACACCCAGGAGGCGGGGAGCAGCCCCCGCTGAAGCCCAGGGCAGTTGGCACAGATGGGTCTTTGAGAAAAAACGACAAAGTCCAAACGCTCCAGGCGCTGGCCAGGGGTGCGGACCCGGCTGGCCGGGCCGGCGGGGGCTGCAGCTGCCGGGGTTGAGCCGAGTGTCAGTGCAGGTCCTGAGAACCGGGAAGGGGACAAACCGGTGGCTCCAGGCCGGGTTGGAGTTCCATGAGGTCGGCCTGACTCTGGAGGTTTTCCCCCTGGCTTTTCCCCATAGGCCAAAAGGGGGGAAGTCAAAAAAGCACCCCCAGCAGATGTATGCAGAGTTGGGCTGGGGGGTGACGGAGAGCGGGCTGTTGGCAGCTGTGTGGTGGCTGCTGGCAGCCGTGTGCTGGCTGCAGGGGTGGGCCTGGGCGGCTGCCGAGGGCCCCCGTAGTGCACCTACCAGCGGTGGTTGAAGACATTGCCTGAGCCTCCGATGTGCCCGGGCAGGACACCCGGGAGGCGGGGAACAGCCCCCGCTGAAGTCCATGGCATGTGCCAGAATCGAGTCTTGGAGAAAAAGTGACAAAGTCCAAACGCTCCAGGCGCCGGCCAGGGCGGTTGACCCCGGCTGGCCGGGCCGGCGGGAGCTGCGGCTGCCGGGGCTGAGCCGAGTGTCGATGCATGTCGTGAGAACCGGGAAGGGGACAAACCTGTGGCTCCAGCCGGGTTGGAGTTCCAGGAGGTCGGCCTGACTCTGGACGTTTTCCCCTTAGCATTTCCCCATAGGCCAAAACGGGGGAAGTCAAAAAAGCACCCCCGCCAGATGTATGCAGAGTTGGGCTGGGGGGTGACGGGGAGCGGGCTGTTGGCAGCTGTGTGGTGGCTGCAGGGGTGGGCCTGGGCGGCTGCGGAGGGCGCCTTCAGAGTGCACCTACCAGTAGGGGCTCAAGACCCAGGCTGAGCCTCCGATGTGCCCGGGCAGGACACCCAGGAGGCGGGGAGCAGACACCCCCGCTGAAGCCCACGGCAGTTGGCAGAGATGAGTCTTGGAGAAAAAAAACGACAAAGTCCAAACGCTCCAGGCGCTGGCCAGGGGTGCGGACCGGGCCGGCCGGGCCGGCGGGGGCTGCGGCTGCCGGGGCTGAGCCGAGTGTTGATGCATGTCCTGAGAACCGGGAAGGGGACAGACCGGTGGCTCCAGGCCGGGTTGGAGTTCCAGGAGGTCGGCCTGACTCTGGAGGTTTCCCCCCTGGCTTTTCCCCATAGGCCAAAAGGGGGGAAGTCAAAAAAGCACCCCCGCCAGATGTATGCAGAGTTGGGCTGGGGGGTGACGGGGAGCGGGCTGTTGGCAGCTGTGTGGTGGCTGCTGGCAGCCGTGTGCTGGCTGCAGGGGTGGGCCTGGGCGGCTGCCGAGGGCCCCCGTAGTGCACCTACCAGCAGTAGCTCAAGACCCAGGCTGACCCTCCGATGTGCCCGGGCAGGACACCCAGGAGGCGGGGAGCAGCCCCCGCTGAAGCCCACGTCAGTTGGCAGAGACGGGTCTTTGAGAAAAAATGACAAAGTCCAAACGCTCCAGGCGCTGGCCAGGGATGCGGACCGGGCTGGCCGGGCCGGCGGGGGCTGCGGCTGCCGGGGCTGAGCCGAGTGTTGATGCATGTCGTGAGAACCGGGAAGGGGACAAACCTGTGGCTCCAGGCCGGGTGGGAGTTCCAGGAGGTCGGCCTGACTCTGGAGGTTTTCCCCTTAGCTTTTCCCCATAGGCCAAAAGGGGGGAAGTCAAAAAAGCACCCCCAGCAGATGTATGCAGGAGGGGCTGGGGGGTGACGGAGAGCGGGCTGTTGGCAGCTGTGTGGTGGCTGCTGGCAGCCGTGTGCTGGCTGCAGGGGTGGGCCTGGGCGGCTGCCGAGGGCCCCCGAAGCGCACCTACCAGCAGTAGCTCAAGACCCAGGCTGAGCCTCCGATGTGCCCGGGCAGGACACCCAGGAGGCGGGGAGCAGCCCCCGCTGAAGTCCATGGCATGTGCCAGAGGCGAGTCTTGGAGAAAAAACGACAAAGTCCAAACGCTCCAGGCGTGCAGGCCAGGGGTGCGGACCGGGCTGGCCGGGCCGGCGGGAGCTGCGGCTGCCGGGGCTGAGCCGAGTGTTGATGCATGTCGTGAGAACCGGGAAGGGGACAAACCTGTGGCTCCAGGCCGGGTGGGAGTTCCAGTAGGTCGGCCTGACTCTGGAGGTTTTCCCCTTGGCATTTCCCCATTGGCCAAAACGGGGGAAGTCAAAAAAGCACCCCCGGCAGATGTATGCAGGAGGGGCTGGGGGGTGATATGGCGAGCGGGCTGTTGGCAGCTGTGTGGTGGCTGCTGGCAGCCGTGTGCTGGCTGCAAGGGTGGGCCTGGGCGGCTGCGGAGGGCCCCCCCGAGTGCACCTACCAGTAGGGGCTGAAGACCCAGGCTGAGCCTCCGATGTGCCCGGGCAGGACACCCAGGAGGCGGGGAGCAGCCCCCGCTGAAGCCCAGGGCAGTTGGCACAGATGGGTCTTTGAGAAAAAACGACAAAGTCCAAACGCTCCAGGCGCTGGCCAGGGGTGCGGACCCGGCTGGCCGGGCCGGCGGGGGCTGCAGCTGCCGGGGTTGAGCCGAGTGTCAGTGCAGGTCCTGAGAACCGGGAAGGGGACAAACCGGTGGCTCCAGGCCGGGTTGGAGTTCCATGAGGTCGGCCTGACTCTGGAGGTTTTCCCCCTGGCTTTTCCCCATAGGCCAAAAGGGGGGAAGTCAAAAAAGCACCCCCAGCAGATGTATGCAGAGTTGGGCTGGGGGGTGACGGAGAGCGGGCTGTTGGCAGCTGTGTGGTGGCTGCTGGCAGCCGTGTGCTGGCTGCAGGGGTGGGCCTGGGCGGCTGCGGAGGGCCCCCTGAGTGCACCTGCCAGCGGTGGCTCAAGACATTGCCTGAGCCTCCGATGTGCCCGGGCAGGACACCCAGGAGGCGGGGAGCAGCCCCCGCTGAGGTCCATGGCATGTGCCAGAGGTGAGTCTTGGAGAAAAAAAACGACAAAGTCCAAACGCTCCAGGCGCCGGGCAGGGTGGCGGACCCGGCTGGCCGGGCTGGCGGGGGCTGCGGCGGCCGGGGCTGAGCCGAGTGTCGATGCATGTCCTGAGAACCGGGAAGGGGACAAACCGGTGGCTCCAGGCCGGGTTGGAGTTCCATGAGGTCGGCCTGACTCTGGAGGTTTCCCCCCTGGCTTTTCCCCATAGGCCAAAAGGGGGGAAGTCAAAAAAGCACCCCCAGCAGATGTATGCAGAGGGGCTGGTGGGTGATGGATAGTGGGCTGTTGGCAGCTGTGTGGTGGCTGCTGGCAGCCGTGTGCTGGCTGCAGGGGTGGGCCTGGGCGGCTGCGGAGGGCCCCCGTAGTGCACCTACCAGTAGGGGGCTCGAGACCCAGGCTGAGCCTCCGATGTGCCCGGGCAGGACACCCAGGAGGCGGGGAGCAGCCCCCGCTGAGGTCCATGGCATGTGCCAGAGGTGAGTCTTGGAGAAAAAAAACGACAAAGTCCAAACGCTCCAGGCGCCGGGCAGGGTGGCGGACCCGGCTGGCCGGGCTGGCGGGGGCTGCGGCGGCCGGGGCTGAGCCGAGTGTCGATGCATGTCCTGAGAACCGGGAAGGGGACAAACCGGTGGCTCCAGGCCGGGTTGGAGTTCCATGAGGTCGGCCTGACTCTGGAGGTTTCCCCCCTGGCTTTTCCCCATAGGCCAAAAGGGGGGAAGTCAAAAAAGCACCCCCAGCAGATGTATGCAGAGGGGCTGGTGGGTGATGGATAGTGGGCTGTTGGCAGCTGTGTGGTGGCTGCTGGCAGCCGTGTGCTGGCTGCAGGGGTGGGCCTGGGCGGCTGCGGAGGGCCCCCGTAGTGCACCTACCAGTAGGGGGCTCGAGACCCAGGCTGAGCCTCCGATGTGCCCGGGCAGGACACCCAGGAGGCGGGGAGCAGCCCCCGCTGAAGCCCAGGGCAGTTGGCAGAGATTGGTCTTTGAGAAAAAATGACAAAGTCCAAACGCTCCAGGCGCTGGTCAGGGGTGCGGACCCGGCTGGCCGGGCCGGCGGGAGCTGCGGCGGCTGGGGAAGAGCCGAGTGTCGATGCATGTCCTGAGAACCGGGAAGGGGGCAAACCAGTAGCTCCAGGCCGGGTTGGAGTTCCATGAGGTCGGCCTGACTCTGGAGGTTTTCCCCTTGGCATTTCCCCATAGGCCAAAACGGGGGAAGTAAAAAAAGCACCCCCAGCAGATGTATGCAGAGTTGGGCTGGGGGGTGATGGGGAGCGGGCTGTTGGCAGCTGTGTGGTGGCTGCTGGCAGCCGTGTGCTGGCTGCAGGGGTGGGCCCCGGGCGGCTGCGGAGGGCCCCCGGAGTGCACCTACCAGTAGGGGCTGAAGACCCAGGCTGAACCTCCGATGTGCCCGGGCAGGACACCCAGGAGGCGGGGAGCAGCCCCCGCTGAAGCCCACGGCAGTTGGCAGAGGCGAGTCTTGGAGAAAAAAACGACAAAGTCCAAACGCTCCAGGCGAGCCGGCCAGGGGTGCGGACCCGGCTGGCCGGGCCGGCGGGAGCTGCGGCGGCCGGGGCTGAGCCGAGCGTCGACGCATGTCCTGAGAACCGGGAAGGGGACAAACCGGTGGCTCCAGGCCGGGTTGGAGTTCCATGAGGTCGGCCTGACTCTGGAGGTTTTCCCCCTGGCTTTTCTCCATAGGCCAAAACGGGGGGAGGCAAAAAAGCACCCCCAGCAGATGTATGCAGGAGGGGCTGGGGGGTGACGGAGAGCGGGCTGTTGGCAGCTGTGTGGTGGCTGTTGGCAGCTGTGTGGTGGCTGCTGGCAGCCGTGTGCTGGCTGCAGGGATGGGCCCCGGGCGGCTGCGGAGGGCCCCCAAAGCGCACCTACCAGTAGGGGCTGAAGACCCAGGCTGAGCCTCCGATGTGCCCGGGCAGGACACCCAGGGGGCGGGGAGCAGCCCCGCTGAAGTCCATGGCATGTGCCAGAGGCGACTCTTGGAGAAAAAAAACGACAAAGTCCAAACGCTCCAGGCGTGCCGGCCAGGGGTGCGGACCCGGCCGGGCCGGCGAGAGCTGCGGCGGCCGGGGCAGAGCCGCGTGTCGATGCAGGTGGTGAGAACCGGTATGAGGGTAATCCTGGTCGCTCCGGGCCGAGCCAGGGTTCCAGGAGGGCGGAAGGAGCGGGCCCGTTTCCCCTGATAGCGCCGACGACGGTAAAATAAGGCCTCGCAAAACGTCAGCACGAACACCTTGTCGGGGTATAAGGGAACGAGCGGTGTGCGGTCTTTGACAAAGTGACAGTATTTCTCCAAAAAAAGCACCCCCGGCAGATGCGTGCAGACGGGGCTGGCTGGTGACGGAGAGCGGCGGGCTGTTGGCAGCAGTGTGCTGGCTGCAAGGGGTGGCCCGGGGCGGCTGCGGAGGGCCCCCAAAGTGCACCTGCCAGCGGTGGCTCAAGACCCTGGCTGAGCCTCCGATGTCCCCGGGCAGGACCCCAGCAGGCCGGGCACGGACCGCAGCTTGCCCCCTTTGCCGTCCGATGAAGCTCGCACGGTCAGAAAAAGTTTCAAAGTCCCAACGGGGGAGAGAGTGTTGACGGCGAGGGGGCGCTGGCTGCTCCAGGGGCCGGGAGGGAGGCCCTGGAGGTCGGCCTGGGGGTGAGTGGAGCGGCCCCCGTGTGTCCCTGAGCGTCCCCCGGTCTTTGGTCGAGAGGGGGGTCTCAGCCGCTAATGTGCCCGCCCGGGTACCTAGGCAGGCCGGCCTGGGGCGAGTGGAGCAGCCCCCGTGTGTCCCTGAGCGTCCCCCGGTCTTTGGTCGAGAGGGGGTCTCAGCCGCTAGTGTGCCCGCCCGGGTACCTAGGGAGGCCGGCCTGGGGCGAGTGGAGCAGCCCCCGTGTGTCCCTGAGTGTCCCCTGGCGTTTGCTGAAGAGGGGGTCTCAGCCGCTAATGTGCCCGCCTGGGTACCTAGGGAGGCCGGCCTGGGGCGAGTGGAGCAGCCCCCGTGTGTCCCCGAGCGCCCCCCGGTCTCTGGTGGAGAGGGGGTCTCAGCCGCTAATGTGCCCGCCTCAGGGAGTCCGGCCTGGGGCGAGTGGAGCAGCCCCCGTGTGTCCCCGAGTGCCCCCCCGGTCTTTGGTGGAGAGGGGGTCTCAGCCGCTAATGTGCCCGCCTCAGGGAGTCCGGCCTGGGGCGAGTGGAGCAGCCCCCGTGTGTCCCTGAGCGTCCCCCGGTCTTTGGTGGAGAGGGGGTCTCAGCCGCTAATGTGCCCGCCTCAGGGAGGCCGGCCTGGGGCGAGTGGAGCAGCCCCCGTGTGTCCCTGAGCGTCCCCCGGTCTCTGGTGGAGAGGGGGCCTCAGCCGCTAATGTGCCCGCCTCAGGGAGGCCGGCCTGGGGCGAGTGGAGCAGCCCCCGTGTGTCCCTGTGTGTCCCCCGGTCTTTGGTGGAGAGGGGGCCTCAGCCGCTAATGTGCCCGCCTCAGGGAGGCCGGCCTGGGGCGAGTGGAGCAGCCCCCGTGTGTCCCTGAGCGTCCCCCGGTCTTTGGTCGAGAGGGGGTCTCAGCCGCTAATGTGCCCGCCTCAGGGAGGCCGGCCTGGGGCGAGTGGAGCAGCCCCCGTGTGTCCCTGAGCGTCCCCCGGTCTTTGGTGGAGAGGGGGCCTCAGCCGCTAATGTGCCCGCCTCAGGGAGGCCGGCCTGGGGCGAGTGGAGCAGCCCCCGTGTGTCCCTGAGCGTCCCCCGGTCTTTGGTCGAGAGGGGGTCTCAGCCGCTAATGTGCCCGCCTCAGGGAGGCCGGCCTGGGGCGAGTGGAGCAGCCCCCGCGTGTCCCTGAGTGTCCCCTGACGTTTGCTGAAGAGGGGGTCTCAGCCGCTAATGTGCCCGCCTCAGGGAGGCCGGCCTGGTGCGAGTGGAGCAGCCCCCGTGTGTCCCTGAGCGCCCCCCGGTCTTTGGTGGAGAGGGGGTCTCAGCCGCTAATGTGCCCGCCCGGGTACCTAGGGAGGCCGGCCTGGGGCGAGTGGAGCAGCCCCCGTGTGTCCCTGAGTGTCCCCCGGTCTTTGGTGGAGAGGGGGTCTCAGCCGCTAATGTGCCCGCCTCAGGGAGTCCGGCCTGGGGCGAGTGGAGCAGCCCCCGTGTATCCCCGAGTGCCCCCCGGTCTTTGGTGGAGAGGGGGTCTCAGCCGCTAATGTGCCCGCCTCAGGGAGTCCGGCCTGGGGCGAGTGGAGCAGCCCCCGTGTGTCCCTGAGCGTCCCCCGGTCATTGGTGGAGAGGGGGTCTCAGCTGCTAATGTGCCCGCCTCAGGGAGGCCGGCCTGGGGCGAGTGGAGCAGCCCCCGTGTGTCCCCGAGCGCCCCCCGGTCTCTGGTGGAGAGGGGGTCTCAGCCGCTAATGTGCCCGCCTCAGGGAGTCCGGCCTGGGGCGAGTGGAGCAGCCCCCGTGTGTCCCCGAGCGCCCCCCGGTCTCTGGTGGAGAGGGGGTCTCAGCCGCTAATGTGCCCGCCTGGGTACCCAGGGAGGCCGGCCTGGGGCGAGTGGAGCAGCCCCCGTGTGTCCCTGAGCGTCCCCCGGTCATTGGTGGAGAGGGGGTCTCAGCTGCTAATGTGCCCGCCTCAGGGAGG
Source organism: Eleutherodactylus coqui (assembly GCF_035609145.1). Lineage (NCBI taxonomy): Eukaryota > Metazoa > Chordata > Amphibia > Anura > Eleutherodactylidae > Eleutherodactylus > Eleutherodactylus coqui. The sequence continues at coordinate 13,005 of NW_027102061.1, forward strand.
CCGGCCTGGGGCGAGTGGAGCAGCCCCCGTGTGTCCCCGAGCGCCCCCCGGTCTCTGGTGGAGAGGGGGTCTCAGCCGCTAATGTGCCCGCCTCAGGGAGTCCGGCCTGGGGCGAGTGGAGCAGCCCCCGTGTGTCCCCGAGCGCCCCCCGGTCTCTGGTGGAGAGGGGGTCTCAGCCGCTAATGTGCCCGCCTCAGGGAGTCCGGCCTGGGGCGAGTGGAGCAGCCCCCGTGTGTCCCCGAGCGCCCCCCGGTCTCTGGTGGAGAGGGGGGTCTCAGCCGCTAATGTGCCCGCCCGGGTACCCAGGGAGGCCGGCCTGGGGCGAGTGGAGCAGCCCCCGTGCGTCCCTGAGCGCCCCCCTGGCGTTTGCTCAAGAGGGGGTCCCAGCCGCCAATATGGCCGCCCGGGTACCCGCGGGGGCCGCCCTGGGGCGAGTGGAGCAGCCCCCGTGTGCCCCTGAGCGCCCCCTGGCGTTCGCTGAAGAGGGGGTCTCAGCCGCCAATATGGCCGCCCGGGTGCCCGGGGGAGCGGCCTGGGGTGGCCCTGTGCAGCCTCCGGGCGCCCCTGAGTGTTTTCCAGTATCTGGCCGAGACACCCCCTGACCCTCCGACTGTGTCCGTTTGGAGCGCCTGGTGCCTGGGCACCCCCTGAGTGTTTTTCAGTATCTGGCCGAGACACCCCCTGACCCTCCGACTGTGTCCGTTTTTAGTGCCTGGTGCCTGGGCACAGACCGCGGCAGCTCCCGCTGGCCGCATTGACAGAGTGCTGAAAAAATGACAAAGTCCGAAAATGCCTGAGAACCGGGAAGGGGACAAACCGGCGGCTCCAGGCCGAGCCGGAGTTCCAGGAGGTCGGCATGATTTTGCCGGTTTCCCCATAGGAGGTGCCAAGTTGCCAAAATGGGGGAACTCAAAAAAGCACCCCCGCCAGATGTATGTAGGGGGGCTGGATGGTCGATGGGGAGTGGGTGCCTGGCAGCAGGGGCCACCCCGCGCAGGTGCCCCGGGGGGCCCGCGGGGGGCCCCCGAAGACACCCCCCCCAGCACTCGCTGAAAACCCCGTCCGAGCCGCCCGCGCTGCCCGGAGGGAGTCCCGGGAGGCCGGGCACGGCCCGCAGGTCTCTCCCTCTGCCCCCCGGTGAGGTTTGCACGGGGGGGAAAAGTTTCAAAGTCCCGACGGGGGGCGAGAGACAGTGCGGCGAGGGGTGGCGGGCTGCTCCGCGGACCCGGGGGAAGCCCGGGGAGGGCGGCCTGAGGGCGCGGAGGGCCCCCTGAGAGTGCCTACGGGTAGTAGGTGAGAAACCCTGCCTGTACCTCCCACGGGGCCCGGGCAGGGACCCCGGGAGGCCGGGCAGAGCCCGCAGGTCGCCCCCTTCCCGTCCGATGAAGCTCGCACGGTCAGAAAAGTTTCAAAGTCCCAACGGGGGGAGAGTGTTGACGGCGAGGGGGGTGCAGGCTGCTCCAGGGTCCGGGGGCAGCCCCTGGAGGTCGGCCTGGGGGTGTGGAGGGGCCCCCCTGAGAGCACCCAACAGTAGTTGCTCAAGACCCTGCCTGAGCCTCCGATGTGCCCGGGCATGAACCCCAGGAGGCGGGGAACAGCCGTGGCAGCCCCTGCTGAAGTCCTTGGCAGTTGGCAGAGGCGAGTCTTGGGGAAAAAAACGACAAAGTCCAAACGCTCCAGGCGCCGGCCAGGGGGGCGGACGTGGCTGGCCTGGCCGGCGGGTGCTGCGGCTGCCGGGGCTGAGCCGAGTGTCGATGCATCTCCTGAGAACCGGGAAGGGGACAAACCGGTGGCTCCAGTCCGAGCTGGAGTTCCAGAAGGTCGGCCTGACTCTGGAGGTTTTCCCCCTGGCTTTTCCCCATAGGCCAAAAGGGGGGAAGTCAAAAAAGCACCCCCGGCAGATGTATGCAGAAGGGGCTGGGGGGTGACGGAGAGCGGGCTGTTGGCAGCTGCGTGGTGGCTGCAGGGGTGGGCCTGGGCGGCTGCGGTGGGCCCCCTGAGTGCACCTGCCCGTGGTGGCTGAAAACCCAGGCTGAGCCTCCGATGTGCCCGGGCAGGACCCCAGGAGGCCGGGCACAGAACGCCGGTTGCCCCCCATTGCCGTTTGACGAAGCTTGCACGGTCAGAAAAGTTTCAAAGTCCCAACGGGGAGAGAGTGTTGACGGCGAGGGGGTGCTGGCAGCTCCAGCGGCCGGGGGCAACCGCTGGAGGCTGGGCCCGGACTGCGGCAGCCCCCCTTGCAGTCGAACAAAGTTTGAGGAGACGAGTCATGAAAATGACAAAGTCCAAACGCTCCAGGCGTGCCGTCCAGGGGGGCGGACCCAGCTGGTCGGACCGGCGGGAGCTGCGGCGGCCGGGGAAGAGCCGAGTGTCAATGCAGGTCACGAGAACCGGTATGAGGGTAAACCTGGCCGCTCCGGGCCGAGGCACGGTTCCAGGAGGGCGGAAGGAGCGGGCCCGCTTCCCCTGATAGCGCCGACGGCGGTAAAATAAGGCCTCGCAAAACGTCAGCACGAACACCTTGTCGGGGTATAAGGGAACGAGCGGTGTGCGGTCTTTGACAAAGTGACAGTGTTTCTCAAAAAAGCACCCCCGGCAGATGTGTGCAGACGGGGCTGGCTGGTGTGGGAGAGCGGCGGGCTGTTGGCAGCAGTGTGCTGGCTGCAGGGGTGGCCCGGGGCGGCTGCGGAGGGCCCCCAAAGCGCACCTACCAGTGGTGGCTGAAAACCCCCGCTGAGCCTCCGATGTCCCCGGGCAGGACCCCAGGAGGCCGGGCAGAGCCCGCCGCTTGCCCCCTTGCCGTTTGACGAAGCTTGCACGGTCAGAAAAGTTTCAAAGTCCCCACGGGGGGAGAGTGTTGACGGCGAGGAGGTGCTGGCTGCTCCAGGGGCCGGGGGCAACCCCTGGAGGCTGGGCACGGACTGCGGCAGCCCCCCTTGCAGTCGAACAAAGTTTGAGGAGACAAGTCATGAAAATGACAAAGTCCAAACGCTCCAGGCGCCGGCCTGGGGTGCGGACCCGGCTGGCCGGGGCCGGCGGGAGCTGCGGCGGCCGGGGCTGAGCCGAGTGTCAATGCAGGTCCTGAGAACCGGGAAGGGGACAAACCGGTGGCTCCAGGCCGGGTTGGAGTTCCAGGAGGTCGGCAGGACTCTGGAGGTTTTCCCCTTGGCATTGTCCCATTGGCCACAATGGGGGAAGTCAAAAAAGCACCCCCAGCAGATGTATGCAGAGGGGCTGGCGGGTGACGGAGAGCGGGCAGTTGGCAGCTGTGTGGTGGCTGCAGGAGGTGGGCCTGGGCGGCTGCGGAGGGCCCCCAAAGTGCACCTACCAGAAGGGGCCCAAGACCCAGGCTGAGCCTCCGATGTGCCCGGGCAGGACACCCAGGAGGCGGGGAGCAGCCCCCGCTGAGGTCCATGGCATGTGCCAGAGGCGAGTCTTGGAGAAAAAACGACAAAGTCCAAACGCTCCAGGCGCCGGGCAGGGTGGCGGACCCGGCTGGCCGGGCCGGCGGGGGCTGCGGCTGCCGGGGCTGAGCCGAGTGTCAATGCATGTCCTGAGAACCGGGAAGGGGACAAACCGGTGGCTCCAGGCCGGGTTGGAGTTCCGGGGGGTCGGCCTGACTCTGGAGGTTTTCCCCCTGGCTTTTCCCCATAGGCCAAAACGGGGGGAGCCAAAAAAGCACCCCCAGCAGATGTATGCAGGAGGGGCTGGGGGGTGACGGAGAGCGGGCTGTTGGCAGCCGTGTGCTGGCTGCAGGGGTGGGCCTGGGCGGCTGCGGAGGGCCCCCTGAGTGCACCTGCCAGCGGTGGCTCAACACCCTGGCTGAGCCTCCGATGTCCCCGGGCAGGACCCCAGGAGGCCGGGCAGAGCCCGCCGCTTGCCCCATTGCCGTTTGACGAAGCTTGCACGGTCAGAAAAGTTTCAAAGTCCCAACGGGGAGAGAGCGTTGACGGCGAGGGGGTGCTGGCTGCTCCAGGGGCCGGGGACAACCCCTGGAGGCTGGGCACGGACTGCGGCAGCCCCCCTTGCAGTCGGACAAAGTTTGAGGAGACAAGCCATGAAAATGACAAAGTCCAAACGCTCCAGGCGCCGGCCAGGGGGGCGGACCCGGCTGGCTGGGCCGGCGGGGGCTGCGGCTGCCGGGGCTGAGCCGAGTGTCAATGCAGGTCCTGAGAACCGGGAAGGGGACAAACCGGCGGCTCCAGGCCGAGCTCGAGTTCCAGAAGGTCGGCCTGACTCTGGAGGTTTTCCCCCTGGCTTTTCCCCATAGGCCAAAATGGGGGAAGTCAAAAAAGCACCCCCAGCAGATGTATGCAGAGGGGCTGGGGGGTGATGGGGAGCGGGTGTTTGGCAGCAGTGTGCTGGCTGAAGAGGTGTGCCTGGGCGGCTGCGGAGGGCCCCCTGAGTGCACCTGCCAGCGGTGGCTCAAAACCCTGGCTGAGCCTCCGATGTCCCCGGGCAGGACCCCAGCAGGCCGGGCACAGACCGCAGCCTGCCCCCCTTGCCGTTTGATGAAGCTTGCACGGTCAGAAAAGTTTCAAAGTCCCAACGGGGAGAGAGTGTTGACGCCGAGGGGGTGCTGGCTGCTCCGGTGGCAACCCCTGGAGGCTGGGCACAGACTGCGGCAGCCCCCCTTGCAGTCGAACAAAGTTTGAGGAGACAAGTCATGAAAATGACAAAGTCCAAACTGCTCCAGGCGCCGGCCAGGGGGGGCGGACCCGGCTGGCCGGGCCGGCGGGAGCTGCGGCTGACGGGGTTGAGCCGAGTGTCGATGCATGTCACGAGAACCGGCATGAGGGTAAACCTGGCCGCTCCGGGCCGAGGCACGGTTCCAGGAGGGCGGAAGGAGCGGGCCTGTTTCCCCTGATAGCGCCGACGGCGGTAAAATAAGGCCTCGCAAAACGTCAGCACGAACACCTTGTCGGGGTATAAGGGAACGAGCGGTGTGCGGTCTTTGACAAAGTGACAGTGTGTCTCAAAAAAAGCACCCCCGGCAGATGTGCGGACGGGGCTGGCTGGTGACGGAGAGCGGGCTGTTGGCAGCGGTGTGCCGGCTGCAGGGGTGGCCCGGGGCGGCTGCGGAGGGCCCCCTGAGAGCACCTACCAGTAGTTGCTCAACACCCTGGCTGAGCCTCCGATGTCCCCGGGCAGGACCCCAGGAGGCCGGGCACAGACCGCCGGTTGCCCCCCCCATTGCCGTTTGATGAAGCTTGCACGGTCAGAAAAGTTTCAAAGTCCCAACGGGGAGAGAGTGCTGACGGTGAGGGGGTGCTGGCTGCTCCAGGGGCCGGAGGGAAGCCCTGGAGGTGGGCCTGGGGGTGTGGAGGGGCCCCCTGAGAGCACCTACCAGCAGTTGCTGAAGACCCTGCTGAGCCTCCGATATCCCCGGGCAGGACCCCAGGAGGCCGGGCACAGACCGCAGCCTGCCCCTTGCCGTTTGATGAAGCTTGCACGTCAGAAAAGTTTCAAAGTCCCGACGGGGAGAGAGTGTTGACGGCGAGGGGGTGATGGCTGCTCCAGGGGCCGGGGGGGGGAACCCCTGGAGGCTGGGCACGGACCGCGGCAGCCCCCTTGCAGTAGAACAAAGTTTGAGGAGACAAGTCATGAAAATGACAAAGTCCAAACTGCTCCAGGCGCCGGCCAGGGGGGCGGACCGGCTGGCCTGGCCGGCGGGTGCTGCGGCTGCCGGGGCTGAGCCGAGTGTCGATGCATCTCCTGAGAACCGGGAAGGGGACAGACCAGTAGCTCCAGGCCGAGCTGGAGTTCCAGGAGGTCGGCCTGACTCTGGAGGTTTTCCCCCTGGCTTTTCCCATAGGCAAAACGGGGGGAGGCAAAAAAGCACCCCCAGCAGATGTATGCAGAGGGGCTGGGGGGTGATGGAGAGCGGGCTGTTGGCAGCTGTGTGGTGGCTGCAGGGTGGCCCTGGGCGGCTGAAGAGGGCCCCCTGAGTGCACCTACCAGCAGTAGCTCAAGACCCTGCCTGAGCCTCCGATGTCCCCGGGCAGGACCCCAGGAGGCCGGGCACAGACCGCAGCCTGCCCCCTTGCCGTTTGATGAAGCTTGCACGGTCAGAAAAAGTTTCAAAGTCCCAACGGGGAGAGAGTGTTGACGGCGAGGGGGCGCTGGCTGCTCCAGGGGCCCGGGGCAGCCCCTGGAGGCTGGGCACGGACCGCGGCCGCCCCCCTTGCAGTCGAACAAAGTTTGAGGAGACAAGTCATGAAAATGACAAAGTCCAAACGCTCCAGGCGTGCCGGCAGGGGTGCGGACCCCGGCGGCCGGGCCGGCGGGGGCTGCGGCTGCCGGGGCTGAGCCGAGTGTCAATGCATGTCCTGAGAACCGGAAGGGGACAGACCGGTGGCTCTGGGCCGAGCTGGAGTTCCAGGATGTCGGCCTGACTCTGGAGGTTTTCCCCTGGCTTTTCCCCATAGGCCAAAATGGGGGAAGTCAAAAAAGCACCTCCAGCAGATGTATGCAGAGGGGCTGGCGGGTGACGGAGAGTGGTCTGTTGCAGCAGTGTGCTGGCTGCATAGGTGTGCATGGGCGTCTGCGTAGGGCCCCCTGAGTGCACCTGCCAGTGGTGGCTGAAAACCCAGGCTGAGCCCTCCGATGTGCCCGGGCAGGACCCAGGAGGCCGGCACAGACCGCAGCCTGCCCCCTTGCCGTTTGATGAAGCTTGCACGGTCAGAAAAGTTTCAAAGTCCCAACGGGGAGAGAGTGCTGACGGTGAGGGGGGTGCCGGCAGCTCCAGGGGCCGGGGGCAACCCCTGGAGGCTGGGCACGGACTGCGGCAGCCCCCCTGGCAGTCGAACAAGGTTTGAGGAGACAAGTCATGAAAATGACAAAGTCCAAACGCTCCAGGCGTGCCGGCCAGGGGAGCGGACCCGCCGGCCGGGGCGGCGGGAGCTGCAGCTGCCGGGGCGGAGCCGAGTGTCAACGCAGGTGGTGAGAACCGGTATGAGGGTAATCCTGGTCGCTCCGGGCCGAGCCACGGTTCCAGGAGGGCGGAAGGAGCGCGCCTGTTTCACCTGATAGCGCCGACGGCGGTAAAATAAGCCTCGCAAAACGTCACCACGAACACCTTGTCGGGGTATAAGGGAACGAGCGGTGTGTGGTCCTTGACAAAGTGACAGTATTTCTCAAAAAAGCACCCCCGGCAGATGTGCGCGGACGGGGCTGGCTGGTGATGGAGAGCGGGCTGTTGCAGCAGTGCGCTGGCTGCAGGGGTGGCCCAGGGCGGCTGCGGAGGGCCCCCAAAGCGCACCTACGGTGGTGGCTGAAAACCCAGGCTGAGCCTCCGATGTGCCCCGGGCAGGAACCCAGGAGGCCGGGCACAGACCACAGCTTGCCCCCTTGCCGTCCGATGAAGCTTGCACGGTCAGAAAAGTTTCAAGTCCCCACGGAGAGAGAGTGTGAGGGCGAGGGGGAGCTGGCTGCTCAGGGCCGGGGGCAACCCCTGGAGGCTGGGCACACCCCTTGCAGTCGAACAAAGTTCGAGGAGACAAGTCATGAAAATGACAAAGTCCAAACGCTCCAGGCGCCGGCCAGGGGGGCGGACCCGGCTGCCGGGCTGGCGGGGGCTGCGGCTGCCGGGCTGAGCCGAGTGTCGATGCATGTCCTGAGAACCGGGAAGGGGACAAACAGTAGCTCCAGGCCGAGCTGGAGTTCCAGGAGGTCGGCTGACTCTGGAGGTTTTCCCCCTGGCTTTTCCCATTGGCCAAAATGGGGGAAGTCAAAAAAGCACCCCCGGCAGATGTATGCAGAGGGGCTGGCTGGTGATGGGGAGCGGGCTGTTGGCAGCGGTGTGCTGGCTGCAGAGGTGTGCATGGGCGGCTGCGGAGGGCCCCCCGAGTGCACCTGCCCGTGGTGGCTGAAAACCCAGGCTGAGCCTCCGATGTGCCCGGGCAGGACCCCAGGAGGCCGGGCACAGAACGCCGGTTGCCCCCTTGCCGTTTGATGAAGCTTGCACGGTCAGAAAAGTTTCAAAGTCCCAACGGGGAGAGAGTGCTGACGGTGAGGGGGGTGCTGGCTGCTCCAGGGGCCGGGAGGGAGGCCCTGGAGGTGGGCCTGGGGGTGTGGCGGGGCCCCCTGAGAGCACCTACCAGCAGTTGCTCAAGACCCTGCCTGAGCCTCCGGTGTTGCAGGGCAGGACACCCATTGGCGGGGAAAAGCAGGTGGCAGCCCCTGCTGAAGTCCTTGGCAGAGATGAGTCTTTGAAAAAAATGACAAAGTCCAAACTGCTCCAGGCGCCGGTCAGGGGGGCGGACCCGGCTGGCCGGGCCGACGGGAGCTGCGGCGGCTGGGGAAGAGCCGAGTGTCAAGGCATGTCCTGAGAACCGGGAAGGGGGCAAACCAGTAGCTCCAGGCCGGGCTAGGGTTCCAGGAGGTCGGCCTGACTCTGGAGGTTTTCCCCCTGGCTTTTCCCCATAGGCCAACATGGGGGAAGTCAAAAAAGCACCCCCGGCAGATGTATGCAGAGGGGCTGGGGGGTGACGGGGAGCGGGCTGTTGGCAGCAGTGTGCTGGCTGCAGAGGGCCCCCGAGGTGCTGCACCTACCAGTAGTTGCTCAAGACCCCCCATGACCCTCCGGTGTTGCAGGTCAGGACACCCATTGGCGGGGAACAGCAGGTGGCAGCCCCTGCTGAAGTCGTTGGCAGGGATGAGTCTTTGAAAAAACGACAAAGTCCAAACGCTCCAGGCGTGCCGGCCAGGGTGGCGGACCCGGCTGGCTGGGCCGGCGGGAGCTGCGGCTGCCGGGGCTGAGCCGAGTGTCGATGTATGTCGTGAGAACCGGTATGAGGGTAATCCTGGTCGCTCCGGGCCGAGGCACGGTTCCAGGAGGGCGGAAGGAGCGGGCCCGTTTCCCCTGATAGCGCCGACGGCGGTAAATTAGGGCCTCGCAAAACGTCAGGACGAACACCTTTTTTGCATATAAGGGAACGAGCGGTGTGCGGTCCTTGACAAAGTGACTATTTCTCAATGTGCTGAGGAGTGGGGACCGCTCAAAGTCAAAGCACCGCGGCCGCCCCTCTGCCACCTCCCTGGGAGCAGAGTCATCGAGCGCGAGTGTCCCCACTCCGCCTGTCCAGGCCGCGGGGCCGACAGGCTGGCTGGCTGCCCGGGCAGACCCCGCTCTCCGAGCGGCCGGGCCCCAACGTTCGAGAGGTGTAGGAAGCCACCTTGGGGGTGCTGCGGAGGCCCCCCTGACACCGCCTCCAAGCCCTTGCTGAGAGCCCTGTCCTAGCTGCCTGCGCGGGCAGGCGGGACCCCCCAGTAGGCCGTGCACAGCCCGCGGCAGCCACTGCTGAAGCCCAGGGCAGTTGGCAGAGATGAGTCTTTGAGGAAAAACGACAAAGTCCAAACGCTCCAGGCGCCGGCCAGGGGTGCGGACCCGGCTGGACGGGCCGGCGGGAGCTGCGGCGGCTTGGGAAGAGCCGAGTGTCAATGCATGTCCTGAGAACCGGAAAGGGGACAAACTAGTAGCTCCAGGCCGGGATGGAGTTCCAGGAGGTGGGCCTGACTCCGGAGGTTTTCCCCTTGGCATTTTCCCATTGGCCACAATGGGGGAAGTCAAAAAAGCACCCCCAGCAGATGTATGCAGAGGGGCTGGCTGGTGATGGGGAGCGGGCTGTTGGCAGCGGTGTGCTGGCTGCAGAGGTGTGCATGGGCGGCTGCGGAGGGCCCCCCGAGTGCACCTGCCCGTGGTGGCTGAAAACCCAGGCTGAGCCTCCGATGTGCCCGGGCAGGACCCCAGGAGGCCGGGCACAGAACGCCGGTTGCCCCCTTGCCGTTTGATGAAGCTTGCACGGTCAGAAAAGTTTCAAAGTCCCAACGGGGAGAGAGTGCTGACGGTGTGAGGGGGGTGCTGGCTGCTCCAGGGGCCGGGAGGGAGGCCCTGGAGGTGGGCCTGGGGGTGTGGCGGGGCCCCCTGAGAGCACCTACCAGCAGTTGCTCAAGACCCTGCCTGAGCCTCCGGTGTTGCAGGGCAGGACACCCATTGGCGGGGAAAAGCAGGTGGCAGCCCCTGCTGAAGTCCTTGGCAGAGATGAGTCTTTGAAAAAAATGACAAAGTCCAAACTGCTCCAGGCGCCGGTCAGGGGGGCGGACCCGGCTGGCCGGGCCGACGGGAGCTGCGGCGGCTGGGGAAGAGCCGAGTGTCAAGGCATGTCCTGAGAACCGGGAAGGGGGCAAACCAGTAGCTCCAGGCCGGGCTAGGGTTCCAGGAGGTCGGCCTGACTCTGGAGGTTTTCCCCCTGGCTTTTCCCCATAGGCCAACATGGGGGAAGTCAAAAAAGCACCCCCGGCAGATGTATGCAGAGGGGCTGGGGGGTGACGGGGAGCGGGCTGTTGGCAGCAGTGTGCTGGCTGCAGAGGGCCCCCGAGGTGCTGCACCTACCAGTAGTTGCTCAAGACCCCCCATGACCCTCCGGTGTTGCAGGTCAGGACACCCATTGGCGGGGAACAGCAGGTGGCAGCCCCTGCTGAAGTCGTTGGCAGGGATGAGTCTTTGAAAAAACGACAAAGTCCAAACGCTCCAGGCGTGCCGGCCAGGGTGGCGGACCCGGCTGGCTGGGCCGGCGGGAGCTGCGGCTGCCGGGGCTGAGCCGAGTGTCGATGTATGTCGTGAGAACCGGTATGAGGGTAATCCTGGTCGCTCCGGGCCGAGGCACGGTTCCAGGAGGGCGGAAGGAGCGGGCCCGTTTCCCCTGATAGCGCCGACGGCGGTAAATTAGGGCCTCGCAAAACGTCAGGACGAACACCTTTTTTGCATATAAGGGAACGAGCGGTGTGCGGTCCTTGACAAAGTGACTATTTCTCAATGTGCTGAGGAGTGGGGACCGCTCAAAGTCAAAGCACCGCGGCCGCCCCTCTGCCACCTCCCTGGGAGCAGAGTCATCGAGCGCGAGTGTCCCCACTCCGCCTGTCCAGGCCGCGGGGCCGACAGGCTGGCTGGCTGCCCGGGCAGACCCCGCTCTCCGAGCGGCCGGGCCCCAACGTTCGAGAGGTGTAGGAAGCCACCTTGGGGGTGCTGCGGAGGCCCCCCTGACACCGCCTCCAAGCCCTTGCTGAGAGCCCTGTCCTAGCTGCCTGCGCGGGCAGGCGGGACCCCCCAGTAGGCCGTGCACAGCCCGCGGCAGCCACTGCTGAAGCCCAGGGCAGTTGGCAGAGATGAGTCTTTGAGGAAAAACGACAAAGTCCAAACGCTCCAGGCGCCGGCCAGGGGTGCGGACCCGGCTGGACGGGCCGGCGGGAGCTGCGGCGGCTTGGGAAGAGCCGAGTGTCAATGCATGTCCTGAGAACCGGAAAGGGGACAAACTAGTAGCTCCAGGCCGGGATGGAGTTCCAGGAGGTGGGCCTGACTCCGGAGGTTTTCCCCTTGGCATTTTCCCATTGGCCACAATGGGGGAAGTCAAAAAAGCACCCCCAGCAGATGTATGCAGAGGGGCTGGCTGGTGATGGGGAGCGGGCTGTTGGCAGCGGTGTGCTGGCTGCAGAGGTGTGCATGGGCGGCTGCGGAGGGCCCCCTGAGTGCACCTGCCCGTGGTGGCTGAAAACCCAGGCTGAGCCTCCGATGTGCCCGGGCAGGACCCCAGGAGGCCGGGCACAGAACGCCGGTTGCCCCCTTGCCGTTTGACGAAGCTTGCACGGTCAGAAAAGTTTCAAAGTCCCAATGGGGAGAGAGTGGTGACGGCGAGGGGGTGCTGGCTGCTCCAGGGGCCGGGGGCAACCCCTGGAGGCTGGGCACGGACCGCGGCCGCCCCCCTTGCAGTCGGACAATGTCTGAGGAGACAAGTCATGAAAATGACAAAGTCCAAACGCTCCAGGCGTGCCGGCCAGGGGTGCGGACCCGGCTGGCCGGGCCGGCGGGGGCTGCAGCTGCCGGTGCTGAGCCGAGTGTCAGTGCAGGTCCTGAGAACCGGGAAGGGGACAAACCGGTGGCTCCAGGCCGAGCTCTAGTTCCAGGAGGTCGGCCTGACTCTGGAGGTTTTCCCCTTGGCTTTTCCCCATAGGCCAAAAGGGGGGAAGTCAAAAAAGCACCCCCGCCAGATGTATGCAGAAGGGGCTGGCTGGTGATGGGGAGCGGGCTGTTGGCAGCGGTGTGCTGGCTGCAGAGGTGTGCATGGGCGGCTGCGGAGGGCCCCCTGAGTGCACCTGCCCGTGGTGGCTGAAAACCCAGGCTGAGCCTCCGATGTGCCCGGGCAGGACCCCAGGAGGCCGGGCACAGAACGCCGGTTGCCCCCTTGCCGTTTGACGAAGCTTGCACGGTCAGAAAAGTTTCACAGTCCCAACGGGGAGAGAGTGCTGACGGTGAGGGGGTGCTGGCTGCTCCAGGGGCCGGGAGGGAGGCCCTGGATGTGGGCCTGGGGGTGTGGAGGGGCCCCCTGAGAGCACCTACCAGCAGTTGCTCAAGACCCTGCCTGAGCCTCCGGTGTTGCAGGGTAGGACACCCATTGGCGGGGAACAGCAGGTGGCAGCCCCTGCTGAAGTCCTTGGCAGTTGGCAGAGATGAGTCTTGGAGAAAAAAAACGACAAAGTCCAAACTGCTCCGGGCGCCGGTCAGGGGGGCGGACCCGGCTGGCCGGGCCGAGGGGAGCTGCGGCGGCTGGGGAAGAGCCGAGTGTCAAGGCATGTCCTGAGAACCGGGAAGGGGGCAAACCAGTAGCTCCAGGCCGAGCTGGAGTTCCAGGAGGTTGGCCTGACTCTGGAGGTTTTCCCCCTGGCTTTTCCCCATAGGCCAAAATGGGGGAAGTCAAAAAAGCACCCCCGCCAGATGTATGCAGAAGGGGCTGGCTGGTGATGGGGAGCGGGCTGTTGGCAGCAGTGTGCTGGCTGCAGAGGGCCCCCGAGGTGCTGCACCTACCAGTAGTTGCTCAAGACCCCCCCTGACCCTCCGGTGTTGCAGGGCAGGACACCCAGGAGGCGGGGAACAGCCGTGGCAGCCCCTGCTGAATCCCACGGCAGTTGGCAGAGATGAGTCTTTGAGAAAAACGACAAAGTCCAAACGCTCCAGGCGCCGGCCACGGAGGGCGGACCCGGCTGGCCGGGCCGGCGGGAGCTGCGGCGGCTGGGGCTGAGCCGAGTGTCGATGCTTGTCGTGAGAACCGGTATGAGGGTAATCCTGGGCCCTCGGGGCCGAGGCACGGTTCCAGGAAGGCGGAAGGAGCGGGCCTGTTCCCCCTGATAGCGCCGACGGCGGTAAATTAAGGCCTCGCAAAACGTCAGGACGAACACCTTTTTTGCATATAAGGGAACGAGCGGTGTGCGGTCTTTGACAAAGTGACTATTTCTCAGAGTGCTGGGAAGGGAGTGGGGGCCGCTCAAAGTCAAAGCACCGCGGCCGCCCCTCTGCCACCTCCCTGGGAGCAGAGTCATCGAGCGCGAGTGTCCCCACTCCGCCTGTCCAGGCCGCGGGGCCGACAGGCCGGCTGGCTGCCCGGGTAGACCCCGCTCTCCGAGCGGCCGGGCGCCACGTTCAAGAGGTGTACGAAGCCACCTGTGGGGGGTCTGCGGAGGCCCCCCTGAGAGCGCTGATAACCCTGTCCTAGCTGCCTGCGCGGGCAGGCGGGACTCCCCCAGGAGGCCGTGCACAGCCCGCGGCAGCCACTGCTGAAGCCCAGGGCAGTTGGCAGAGATGAGTCTTTGAAAAAACGACAAAGTCCAAACGCTCCAGGCGCCGGCCACGGGGGGCGGACCCGGCTGGCCGGGCCGGCGGGAGCTGCGGCTGCCGGGGCTGAGCCGAGTGTCAATGCATGTCGTGAGAACCGGTATGAGGGTAATCCTGGTCGCTCCGGGCCGAGGCACGGTTCCAGGAGGGCGGAAGGAGCGGGCCCGTTTCCCCTGATAGCGCCGACGGCGGTAAATTAGGGCCTCGCAAAACGTCAGGACGAACACCTTTTTTGCATATAAGGGAACGAGCGGTGTGCGGTCTTTGACAAAGTGACTATTTCTCAATGTGCGGAGTGGGGACCGCTCAAAGTCAAAGCACCGCGGCCGCCCCTCTGCCACCTCCCTGGGAGCAGAGTCATCGAGCGCGAGGGTCCCCACTCCGCCTGTGCAGGCCGCGGGGCCGACAGGCTGGCTGGCTGCCCGGGCGACCCCCCTCCGAGATGCCGGGCCGGGGCAGACTGTGCAAACGCGCGCGGGCGTGTTTTCTTCCCCTGGGGTGGAGCCCTTCCACCCCACGCCGTCCGAGGCCCGTTGGCCTCGGGCGGCCTGCCTCCGAGAGTGGGAGAGAGACGGAGGACGGCGGCCCGCGGCGGCGCGAGGCGTCCCCGTTGCTCCACCACGACTGCCAGCCGGTCGATCCTACCGGTAGCCTGGGCTTGTCTCCGCTCCGCCTGTCCAGGCCGCGGGGCCCACAGGCGGCTTGCCTGGGAAGACCCCGCTCTCACCGAGCGGCCGGGCGCCACGTTCAAGAGGTGTACGAAGCCACCTGTGGGGGGTCTGCGGAGGCCCCCCTGAGAGCGCTGATAACCCTGTCCTAGCTGCCTGCGCGGGCAGGCGGGACCCCCAAGAGGCCGGGCACAGCCCGCGGCAGCCCCCGCCGAAGTCCACGGCAGTTGGCAGAGACGAGTCTTGGAGAGAAAACGACAAAGTCCAGACGCTCCAGGCGCCGGCCAGGGGTGCGGACCCGGCTGGCCGGGCCGGCGGGAGCTGCGGCTGCCGGGGCCGAGCCGAGTGTCGACGCATGTCGTGAGAACCGGTATGAGGGTAATCCTGGGCCCTCGGGGCCGAGCTACGGTTCCATGAAGGCGGAAGGAGCGGGCCTGTTTCCCCTGATAGCGCCGACGACGGTAAAATAAGGGCTCGCAAAACGTCAGGACGAACACCTTTTTTGCATATAAGGGAACGAGCGGTGTGCGGTCTTTGACAAAGTGACTATTTCTCAGAGTGCTGGAGTGGGGACCGCTCAAAGTCAAAGCACCGCGGCCGCCCCTCTGCCACCTCCCTGGGAGCAGAGTCATAGAGCGCAAGTGTCCCCACTCCGCCTGTGCAGGCCGCGGGGCCAACAGGCTGGCTGGCTGGCTGCCCGGGCGACCCCCCTCCGAGATGCCGGGCTGAGGCGTAGGCAGCCGCCTCCATCACCACCACCCAAGGCGAGAGAGTGGGTCAACGGGAGAGCCGTCGCGGCCGGGGGACCCTCGCCGCGCCCATGTCCGGGGAAGGACCACAAGGGCCCTGCTCCCCGGCGCCCCGGCGAGCGGGTTCACCCTCGGCGCGTACGGCTCTCGAGGATGGGGAAGGGACGCGCGTGGGCGTCCCTCCCGTCCCCCGCGGAAGAAGGCGAGCGACTCTGCGCGTCGGGACACCCCGCGGAGCCCCCTGCGGGGGGAGTACTCCGGGGGAGAAGCGTGGCGCAGGGGGTGCAGCCCTTTCCCAGGCCACCGTGCGACGGCGTCGGTGGGGCCGACGCCGAGAGAGAGAACGATCCGGGCTCTCCCGCCTCAGGGCGGCCGAGAGCGGGGCCACGGGCCCCACGTTTGGTGACGGTTTTCCCGAAAGCGAAGGACCCCCGCCTGTCCCCTCGGGCTCCGGCCGATGCGGGCGGTCCAGGGCGGGGATAGGGGACGGCGGCCTGCGGACGACGCGCTTTATCCCCAGAAGGAGCGAGGCATGAGGGGGTGTTCCACCCCCGCCGGCCGGTCTCGCTCCTTCTCCGGGCTACGCCTCGGCGGAGTAAAGACCCCCGGGTCAACGCTCCCGCGTCCGGGTGCCGCCGCGCGTCCCCTTCCCGCGGGGGGTGGATCCCTTCCACCCCTGGCCGTCCGAGGCCCGTGCGCCTCGGGCGGCCTCCCTTCCGAGAGAGGGAGAGAGAGACGGAGGACGGTGGTCCGCGACGGCGCGAGACGTCCAAGTTGTGTTCCCCACGGCGGCTACCCGGTCGATCCCGCCCGCCGGTAGCCTTGGCTTGCCCCCACTCCGCCTGTCCAGGCCGCGTGGCCGACAGGCTGTTTGCCCGGGTAGACCCTGCTCTCACCGAGCGGCCGGGCCCCAACGTTCAAGAGGTGTACGGAAGCCACCTTGGGGTGGAGCCCTTCCACCCCTGGCCGTCCGAGGCCCGTGCGCCTCGGGCGGCCTCCCTTCCGAGAGAGGGAGAGAGAGACGGAGGACGGTGGTCCGCGACGGCGCGAGACGTCCAAGTTGTGTTCCCCACGGCGGCTACCCGGTCGATCCCGCCCGCCGGTAGCCTTGGCTTGCCCCCGCTCCGCCTGTCCAGGCCGCGTGGCCGACGGGCTGTTTGCCCGGGTAGACCCCGCTCTCACCGAGCGGCCGGGCCCCAACGTTCAAGAGGTGTACGGAAGCCACCTTGGGGTGGAGCCCTTCCACCCCTGGCCGTCCGAGGCCCGTGCGCCTCGGGCGGCCTCCCTTCCGAGAGAGGGAGAGAGAGACGGAGGACGGTGGTCCGCGACGGCGCGAGACGTCCAAGTTGTGTTCCCCACGGCGGCTACCCGGTCGATCCCGCCCGCCGGTAGCCTTGGCTTGTCCCCGCTCCGCCTGTCCAGGCCGCGGGGCCGACGGGCTGTCTGCCCGGGTAGACCCCGCTCTCACCGAGCGGCCGGGCCCCAACGTTCAAGAGGTGTACGGAAGCCACCTTGGGGTGGAGCCCTTCCACCCCTGGCCGTCCGAGGCCCGTGCGCCTCGGGCGGCCTCCCTTCCGAGAGAGGGAGAGAGAGACGGAGGACGGTGGTCCGCGACGGCGCGAGACGTCCAAGTTGTGTTCCCCACGGCGGCTACCCGGTCGATCCCGCCCGCCGGTAGCCTTGGCTTGCCCCCACTCCGCCTGTCCAGGCCGCGTGGCCGACAGGCTGTTTGCCCGGGTAGACCCTGCTCTCACCGAGCGGCCGGGCCCCAACGTTCAAGAGGTGTACGGAAGCCACCTTGGGGTGGAGCCCTTCCACCCCTGGCCGTCCGAGGCCCGTGCGCCTCGGGCGGCCTCCCTTCCGAGAGAGGGAGAGAGAGACGGAGGACGGTGGTCCGCGACGGCGCGAGACGTCCAAGTTGTGTTCCCCACGGCGGCTACCCGGTCGATCCCGCCCGCCGGTAGCCTTGGCTTGCCCCCGCTCCGCCTGTCCAGGCCGCGTGGCCGACGGGCTGTTTGCCCGGGTAGACCCCGCTCTCACCGAGCGGCCGGGGCCCCAACGTTCAAGAGGTGTACGGAAGCCACCTTGGGGTGGAGCCCTTCCACCCCTGGCCGTCCGAGGCCCGTGCGCCTCGGGCGGCCTCCCTTCCGAGAGAGGGAGAGAGAGACGGAGGACGGTGGTCCGCGACGGCGCGAGACGTCCAAGTTGTGTTCCCCACGGCGGCTACCCGGTCGATCCCGCCCGCCGGTAGCCTTGGCTTGTCCCCGCTCCGCCTGTCCAGGCCGCGGGGCCGACGGGCTGTCTGCCCGGGTAGACCCCGCTCTCACCGAGCGGCCGGGCCCCAACGTTCAAGAGGTGTACGGAAGCCACCTTGGGGTGGAGCCCTTCCACCCCTGGCCGTCCGAGGCCCGTGCGCCTCGGGCGGCCTCCCTTCCGAGAGAGGGAGAGAGAGACGGAGGACGGTGGTCCGCGACGGCGCGAGACGTCCAAGTTGTGTTCCCCACGGCGGCTACCCGGTCGATCCCGCCCGCCGGTAGCCTTGGCTTGCCCCCGCTCCGCCTGTCCAGGCCGCGTGGCCGACGGGCTGTTTGCCCGGGTAGACCCCGCTCTCACCGAGCGGCCCGGGCCCCAACGTTCAAGAGGTGTACGGAAGCCACCTTGGGGTGGAGCCCTTCCACCCCTGGCCGTCCGAGGCCCGTGCGCCTCGGGCGGCCTCCCTTCCGAGAGAGGGAGAGAGAGACGGAGGACGGTGGTCCGCGACGGCGCGAGACGTCCAAGTTGTGTTCCCCACGGCGGCTACCCGGTCGATCCCGCCCGCCGGTAGCCTTGGCTTGTCCCCGCTCCGCCTGTCCAGGCCGCGGGGCCGACGGGCTGTCTGCCCGGGTAGACCCCGCTCTCCGAGCGGCCGGGCCCCAACGTTCAAGAGGTGTACGGAAGCCACCTTGGGGGGGCTGCGGTGCCCACTCCGCCTGTCCAGGCCGCGGGGCCGACAGGCTGTCTGCCCGGGTAGACCCCGCTCTCCGAGCGGCCGGGCGCCACGTTCAAGAGGTGTACGAAGCCACCTTGGGGGGCTGCGGTGCCCCCCGCCCCGAGAGTGCCTCCCAGGCCGAGGGGAGCCTGGCGGTCGAGTGTCGTAGGAAAGCGCGTGCGCGGCTGTGTCGGTCACACGGGCCAGAGTTAGTTTGGGCAACGGCTTAGATCCGTATGCAGCTCAACCTTTCCGGCCTGTTCTGGCGGCGGCTAGGCGCGCGCGAACGTCACGACGCCCCTGGTTCCAGCGAGGCGACGGCGCCCCGCACCCCGCTCTCCGGGCCGTGCAGAGCGGCCGCTCTCGCTCCTTGGAGCAGAGCCCCCGAGCGCAAGAGTCCCCGCTCCGCCTGTCCAGGCCGCGGGGCCGACAGGCTGTCTGCCCGGGTAGACCCCGCTCTCCGAGCGGCCGGGCCCCAACGTTCAAGAGGTGTACGGAAGCCACCTTGGGGGGGCTGCGGTGCCCCCCGCCCCGAGAGTGCCTCCCAGGCCGAGGGAGCCCGGCGGTCGAGTGTCGTAGGAAAGCGCGTGCGCGGCTGTGTCGGTCACACGGGCCAGAGTTAGTTTGGGCAACGGCTTAGATCCGTATGCAGCTCAACCTTTCCGGCCTGTTCTGGCGGCGGCTAGGCGTGCGCGCACGGCACGACGCCCCTGGCTCCAGCGATGCGACGGCGCCCCGCACCCCACTCTCCGGGCCGAGCAGAGTGGCCGCTCTCGCTCCTTGGAGCAGAGCCCCCGAGCGCAAGTGTCCCCGCTCCGCCTGTCCAGGCCGCGGGGCCAACAGGCTGTCTGCCCGGGTAGACCCCGCTCTCCGAGCGGCCGGGCGCCACGTTCAAGAGGTGTACGAAGCCACCTTGGGGGGCTGCGGTGCCCCCCGCCCCGAGAGTGCCTCCCAGGCCGAGGGAGCCCGGCGGTCGAGTGTCGTAGGAAAGCGCGCGCGCGGCTGTGTCACACGGGCCAGAGTTAGTTTGGGCAACGGCTTAGATCCGTATGCAGCTCAACCTTTCTGGCCTGTTCTGGCGGCGGCTAGGCGCGCGCGAACGTCACGACGCCCCTGGTTCCAGCGAGGCGACGGCGCCCCGCACACAACTCTCCGGGCCGAGCAGAGCCCCCGAGCGCAAGAGTACCTGCTCCGCCTGCCCAGGCCGCGGGGCCGACAGGCTGTCTGCCCGGGTAGACACCGCTCTCTCCGAGCGGCCGGGCCGCAACGTTCAAGAGGTGTACGAAGCCACCTTGGGGGGCTGCGGAGCCCCCCCTCCCCATGAGAGCGCCTCACAGGCTTTGCTGATAACCCCGTCCTAGCTGCCTGCGCGGGCAGGCGGGACCCCCAGGAGGCCGCGCATAGCCCGCGGCAGCCACCGCTGAAGTCCACAGCAGTTGGCAGATAGG
>NW_027102062.1:0-15000 GCF_035609145.1 Eleutherodactylus coqui
TGTCCCTGAGTGTCCCCTGGCGTTTGCTGAAGAGGGGGTCTCAGCCGCTAATGTGCCCGCCTGGGTACCTAGGGAGGCCGGCCTGGGGCGAGTGGAGCAGCCCCCGTGTGTCCCCGAGTGCCCCCCGGTCTTTGGTGGAGAGGGGGTCTCAGCCGCTAATGTGCCCGCCTCAGGGAGTCCGGCCTGGGGCGAGTGGAGCAGCCCCCGTGTGTCCCCGAGTGCCCCCCGGTCTTTGGTGGAGAGGGGGTCTCAGCCGCTAATGTGCCCGCCCCAGGGAGGCCGGCCTGGGGCGAGTGGAGCAGCCCCCGTGTGTCCCTGAGCGCCCCCCGGTCTTTGGTCGAGAGGGGGTCTCAGCCGCTAATGTGCCCGCCTCAGGGAGGCCGGCCTGGGGCGAGTGGAGCAGCCCCCGGGTGTCCCTGAGCGCCCCCTGGCGTTTGCTGAATAGGGGGTCCCAGCCGCCAATGTGGCCGCCCGGGTGCCCGGGGGAGCCGCCTGGGGTGGCCCTGTGCAGCCCCCGTGCGCCCCTGAGTGTTTTTCAGTATCTGGCCGAGACACCCCCTGACCCTCCGACGGTGTCCGTTTGGAGCGCCTGGTGCCTGGGCACCCCCTGAGTGTTTTTCAGTATCTGGCCGAGACACCCCCTGACCCTCCGCCGGCGTCCGTTTGGAGAGCCTGGTGCCTGGGCACAGACCGCGGCAGCTCCCGCTGGCCGCATTGACAGAGAGGGCTGAAAAAATGACAAAGTCCGAAAATGCCTGAGAACCGGGAAGGGGACAAACCGGCGGCTCCAGGCCGAGCCGGAGTTCCAGGAGGTCGGCATGATTTTGCCGGTTTCCCCATAGGATGTGCCAAGTTGCCAAAATGGGGGAACTCAAAAAAGCACCCCCGCCAGATGTATGTAGGGGGGCTGGATGGTCGATAGGGAGTGGGTGCCTGGCAGCAGGGGCCACCCCGCGCAGGTGCCCCGGGGGGCCCGCGGGGGGCCCCCGAAGACACCCCCCCCCAGCACTCGCTGAAAACCCCGTCCGAGCCGCCCGCGCTGCCCGGAGGGAGTCCCGGGAGGCCGGGCACGGCCCGCAGGTCTCTCCCTCTGCCCCCCGGTGAGGTTTGCACGGGGGGAAAAGTTTCAAAGTCCCAACGGGGGCGAGAGACGGTGCCGGCGAGGGGTGGCGGGCTGCTCCGCGGACCCGGGGGAAGCCCGGGGAGGGCGGCCCGAGGGCGCGGAGGGCCCCCTGAGAGTGCCTACGGGTAGTAGGTGAGAAACCCTGCCTGTCCCTCCCACGGGGCCGGGCAGGGACCCCGGGAGGCCGGGCAGAGCCCGCAGGTCGCCCCCTTCCCGTCCGATGAAGCTCGCACGGTCAGAAAAGTTTCAAAGTCCCAACGGGGGGAGAGTGTTGACGGCGAAGGGGTGCTGGCTGCCCCTGGGGCCGGGCTGGAGCCCCTGGAGGTCGGGCTGGGGTTGTGGAGGGGCCCCCTGAGAGCA
The DNA here is from genome assembly GCF_035609145.1 of Eleutherodactylus coqui. NCBI lineage: Eukaryota > Metazoa > Chordata > Amphibia > Anura > Eleutherodactylidae > Eleutherodactylus > Eleutherodactylus coqui. The sequence continues at coordinate 1,484 of NW_027102062.1, forward strand.
CCCAACAGCAGTTGCTCAAGACCCTGCCTGAGCCTCCGGTGTGCCCGGGCATGAACCCCAGGAGGCGGGGAACAGCCGTGGCAGCCCCTGCTGAAGTCCTTGGCAGTTGGCAGAGGCGAGTCTTGGGGGAAAAAAAACGACAAAGTCCAAACGCTCCAGGCGCCGGCCAGGGGGGCGGACGTGGCTGGCCTGGCCGGCGGGTGCTGCGGCTGCCGGGGCTGAGCCGAGTGTCGATGCATCTCCTGAGAACCGGGAAGGGGACAAACCGGTGGCTCCAGTCCGAGCTGGAGTTCCAGAAGGTCGGCCTGACTCTGGAGGTTTTCCCCCTGGCTTTTCCCCATAGGCCAAAAGGGGGGAAGTCAAAAAAGCACCCCCGGCAGATGTATGCAGAAGGGGCTGGGGGGTGACGGAGAGCGGGCTGTTGGCAGCTGCGTGGTGGCTGCAGGGGTGGGCCTGGGCGGCTGCGGTGGGCCCCCTGAGTGCACCTGCCCGTGGTGGCTGAAAACCCAGGCTGAGCCTCCGATGTGCCCGGGCAGGACCCCAGGAGGCCGGGCACAGAACGCCGGTTGCCCCCCATTGCCGTTTGACGAAGCTTGCACGGTCAGAAAAGTTTCAAAGTCCCAACGGGGAGAGAGTGTTGACGGCGAGGGGGTGCTGGCAGCTCCAGCGGCCGGGGGCAACCGCTGGAGGCTGGGCCCGGACTGCGGCAGCCCCCCTTGCGGTCGAACAAAGTTTGAGGAGACGAGTCATGAAAATGACAAAGTCCAAACGCTCCAGGCGTGCCGTCCAGGGGGGCGGACCCAGCTGGTCGGACCGGCGGGAGCTGCGGCGGCCGGGGAAGAGCCGAGTGTCAATGCAGGTCACGAGAACCGGTATGAGGGTAAACCTGGCCGCTCCGGGCCGAGGCACGGTTCCAGGAGGGCGGAAGGAGCGGGCCCGCTTCCCCTGATAGCGCCGACGGCGGTAAAATAAGGCCTCGCAAAACGTCAGCACGAACACCTTGTCGGGGTATAAGGGAACGAGCGGTGTGCGGTCTTTGACAAAGTGACAGTGTTTCTCAAAAAAGCACCCCCGGCAGATGTGTGCAGACGGGGCTGGCTGGTGTGGGAGAGCGGCGGGCTGTTGGCAGCAGTGTGCTGGCTGCAGGGGTGGCCCGGGGCGGCTGCGGAGGGCCCCCAAAGCGCACCTACCAGTGGTGGCTGAAAACCCCCGCTGAGCCTCCGATGTGCCCGGGCAGGACCCCAGGAGGCCGGGCAGAGCCCGCCGCTTGCCCCCTTGCCGTTTGACGAAGCTTGCACGGTCAGAAAAGTTTCAAAGTCCCCACGGGGGGAGAGTGTTGACGGCGAGGAGGTGCTGGCTGCTCCAGGGGCCGGGGGCAACCCCTGGAGGCTGGGCACGGACTGCGGCAGCCCCCCTTGCAGTCGAACAAAGTTTGAGGAGACAAGTCATGAAAATGACAAAGTCCAAACGCTCCAGGCGCCGGGCTGGGGTGCGGACCCGGCTGGCCGGGCTGGCGGGAGCTGCGGCGGCCGGGGCTGAGCCGAGTGTCAATGCAGGTCCTGAGAACCGGGAAGGGGACAAACCGGTGGCTCCAGGCCGGGTTGGAGTTCCAGGAGGTCGGCAGGACTCTGGAGGTTTTCCCCTTGGCATTTTCCCATTGGCCACAATGGGGGAAGTCAAAAAAGCACCCCCAGCAGATGTATGCAGAGGGGCTGGCGGGTGACGGAGAGCGGGCAGTTGGCAGCTGTGTGGTGGCTGCAGGAGGTGGGCCTGGGCGGCTGCGGAGGGCCCCCAAAGTGCACCTACCAGAAGGGGCCCAAGACCCAGGCTGAGCCTCCGATGTGCCCGGGCAGGACACCCAGGAGGCGGGGAGCAGCCCCCGCTGAGGTCCATGGCATGTGCCAGAGGCGAGTCTTGGAGAAAAAACGACAAAGTCCAAACGCTCCAGGCGCCGGGCAGGGTGGCGGACCCGGCTGGCCGGGCCGGCGGGGGCTGCGGCTGCCGGGGCTGAGCCGAGTGTCAATGCAGGTCCTGAGAACCGGGAAGGGGACAAACCGGCGGCTCCAGGCCGAGCTCGAGTTCCAGAAGGTCGGCCTGACTCTGGAGGTTTTCCCCCTGGCTTTTCCCCATAGGCCAAAATGGGGGAAGTCAAAAAAGCACCCCCAGCAGATGTATGCAGAGGGGCTGGGGGGTGATGGAGAGCGGGCTGTTGGCAGCCGTGTGCTGGCTGCAGGGGTGGACCTGGGCGGCTGCGGAGGGCCCCCTGAGTGCACCTGCCAGCGGTGGCTCAACACCCTGGCTGAGCCTCCGATGTCCCCGGGCAGGACCCCAGGAGGCCGGGCACAGACCGCAGCCTGCCCCCTTGCCTTTTGACGAAGCTTGCACGGTCAGAAAAAAGTTTCAAAGTCCCGACGGGGAGAGAGTGTTGAGGGCGAGGGGGTGCCGGCTGCTCCAGGGGCCGGGGGCAACCCCTGGAGGCTGGGCACGGACCGCGGCACACCCCCTTGCGGTCGAACAAAGTTTGAGGAGACAAGTCATGAAAATGACAAAGTCCAAACGCTCCAGGCGAGCCGGCCAGGGGTGCGGACCCGGCTGGCCGGGCCGGCGGGAGCTGCGGCTGCCAGGGTTGAGCCGAGTGTCAATGCATGTCCTGAGAACCGGGAAGGGGACAAACCGGTGGCTCCAGGCCGGGTTGGAGTTCCAGGAGGTCGGCCTGACTCTGGAGGTTTTCCCCCCGGCCTTTCCCCTTAGGCCAAAATGGGGGAAGTCAAAAAAGCACCCCCGGCAGATGTGTGCAATGGGCTGGGGGGTGATGGAGAGCGGGCTGTTGGCAGCTGTGTGGCGGCTGCAGGGGTGGGCCTGGGCGGCTGCGGAGGGCCCCCAAAGTGCACCTACAAGTAGGGGCCCAAGACCCAGGCTGAGCCTCCGAAGTTCCCCGGGCAGGACACCCAGGAGGCGGGGAGCAGCCCCCGCTGAAGTCCACGGCATGTGCCAGAGGCGAGTCTTGGAGAAAAAAATGACAAAGTCCAAACGCTCCAGGCGTGCCGGCCAGGGGGGCGGACCTGGCTGGCCGGGCCGGCGGGAGCTGCGGCTGCCGGGGTTGAGCCGAGTGTCGATGCAGGTCCTGAGAACCGGGAAGCGGACAAACCGGTGGCTCCAGGCCGGGTTGGAGTTCCAGGAGGTCGGCAGGACTCTGGAGGTTTTCCCCTTGGCATTGTCCCATTGGCCACAATGGGGGAAGTCAAAAAAGCACCCCCAGCAGATGTATGCAGAGGGGCTGGGGGGTGATGGAGAGCGGGCTGTTGGCAGCCGTGTGCTGGCTGCAGGGGTGGGCATGGGCGGCTGCGGAGGGCCCCCTGAGTGCACCTGCCAGCGGTGGCTCAACACCCTGGCTGAGCCTCCGATGTCCCCGGGCAGGACCCCAGGAGGCCGGGCAGAGCCCGCCGCTTGCCCCCTTGCCGTTTGACGGAGCTTGCACGGTCAGAAAAAGTTTCAAAGTCCCAACGGGGAGAGAGTGTTGAGGGCGAGGGGGTGCTGGCAGCTCCAGGGGCCGGGGGCAACCCCTGGAGGCTGGGCACGGACTGCGGCAGCCCCCCTTGCAGTCGGACAAAGTTTGAGGAGACAAGCCATGAAAATGACAAAGTCCAAACGCTCCAGGCGCCGGCCAGGGGGGCGGACCCGGCTGGCTGGGACGGCAGGGGCTGCGGCTGCCGGGGCTGAGCCGAGTGTCAATGCAGGTCCTGAGAACCGGGAAGGGGACAAACCGGCGGCTCCAGGCCGAGCTCGAGTTCCAGAAGGTCGGCCTGACTCTGGAGGTTTTCCCCCTGGCTTTTCCCCATAGGCCAAAATGGGGGAAGTCAAAAAAGCACCCCCAGCAGATGTATGCAGAGGGGCTGGGGGGTGATGGGGAGCGGGTGTTTGGCAGCAGTGTGCTGGCTGAAGAGGTGTGCATGGGCGGCTGCGGAGGGCCCCCTGAGTGCACCTGCCAGCGGTGGCTCAACACCCTGGCTGAGCCTCCGATGTCCCCGGGCAGGACCCCAGGAGGCCGGGCACAGACCGCAGCCTGCCCCCTTGCCGTTTGACGAAGCTTGCACGGTCAGAAAAAGTTTCAAAGTCCCAACGGGGAGAGAGTGTTGAGGGCGAGGGGGTGCTGGCAGCTCCAGGGGCCGGGGGCAACCCCTGGAGGCTGGGCACGGACTGCGGCAGCCCCCCTTGCGGTCGAGCAAAGTTTGAGGAGACAAGTCATGAAAATGACAAAGTCCAAACGCTCCAGGCGTGCCGGGCAGGGTGGCGGAGCCGGCTGGCTGGGCCGGTGGGAGCTGCGGCTGCCGGGGCTGAGCCGAGTGTCGATGTATGTCGTGAGAACCGGTATGAGGGTGATCCTGGTCGCTCCGGGCCGAGGCACGGTTCCAGGAGGGCGGAAGGAGCGGGCCCGTTTCCCCTGATAGCGCCGACGGCGGTAAATTAAGGCCTCGCAAAACGTCAGGACGAACACCTTTTTTGCATATAAGGGAACGAGCGGTGTGCCGTCTTTGACAAAGTGACTATTTCTCAGAGTGCTGGAGTGGGGACCGCTCAAAGTCAAAGCTCCGCGGCCGCCCCTCTGCCACCTCCCCGGGAGCAGAGTCGTCGAGCGCGAGTGTCCCCACTCCGCCTGTCCAGGCCGCGGGGCCGACAGGCTGGCTGGCTGCCCGGGGAGACCCCGCTCTCCGAGCGGCCGGGCGCCACGTTTCGAGAGGTGTGCGAAGCCACCTTGGGGGCCTGCGGAGGCCCCCCTGAGAGCGCCTCCAAGCCCTTGCTGAGAACCCTGTCCTAGATGCCTGCGCGGGCAGGCGGGACCCCACCAGGAGGCCGTGCACAGCCCGCGGCAGCCACTGCTGAAGCCCAGGGCAGTTGGCAGAGATGAGTCTTTGAAAAAAAATGACAAAGTCCAAACGCCTCCAGGCGCCGGCCAGGGGGACGGACCCGGCTGGCCGGGCCGGCGGGAGCTGCGGCGGCTGGGGCTGAGCCGAGTGGCGATGCATGTCCTGAGAACCGGGAAGGGGACAAACCGGAGGCTCCAGGCCGGGCGGCAGTTCCAGGAGGTCGGCCTGACTCTGGAGGTTTTCCCCCTGGCATTTTCCCATTGGCCAAAATGGGGGAAGTCAAAAAAGCACCCCCAGCAGATGTATGCAGAGGGGCTGGCTGGTGATGGGGAGCGGTCTGTTGGCAGCAGTGTGCTGGCTGCAGAGGTGTGCATGGGCGGCTGCGGAGGGCCCCCTGAGTGCACCTGCCCGTGGTGGCTGAAAACCCAGGCTGAGCCTCCGATGTGCCCGGGCAGGACCCCAGGAGGCCGGGCACAGAACGCCGGCTGCCCCCTTGCCGTTTGACGAAGCTTGCACGGTCAGAAAAGTTTCAAAGTCCCAATGGGGAGAGAGTGGTGACGGCGAGGGGGTGCTGGCTGCTCCAGGGGCCGGGGGCAACCCCTGGAGGCTGGGCACGGACCGCGGCCGCCCCCCTTGCAGTCGGACAATGTCTGAGGAGACAAGTCATGAAAATGACAAAGTCCAAACGCTCCAGGCGCCGGCCAGGGGGGGCGGACCCGGCTGGCCGGGCCGGCGGGGGCTGCAGCTGCCGTTGCTGAGCCGAGTGTCAGTGCAGGTCCTGAGAACCGGGAAGGGGACAAACCGGTGGCTCCAGGCCGAGCTCGAGTTCCAGGAGGTCGGCCTGACTCTGGAGGTTTTCCCCTTGGCTTTTCCCCATTGGCCAAAATGGGGGAAGTCAAAAAAGCACCCCCGGCAGATGTATGCAGAGGGGCTGGCTGGTGATGGGGAGCGGGCTGTTGGCAGCGGTGTGCTGGCTGCAGAGGTGTGCATGGGCGGCTGCGGAGGGCCCCCTGAGTGCACCTGCCCGTGGTGGCTGAAAACCCAGGCTGAGCCTCCGATGTCCCCGGGCAGGACCCCAGGAGGCCGGGCAGAGCCCGCCGCTTGCCCCCTTGCCGTTTGACGAAGCTTGCACGGTCAGAAAAGTTTCAAAGTCCCAACGGGGAGAGAGTGTTGAGGGCGAGGGGGTGCTGGCAGCTCCAGGGGCCGGGAGGGAGGCCCTGGAGGTGGGCCTGGGGGGTGTGGCGGGGCCCCCTGAGAGCACCTACCAGCAGTTGCTCAAGACCCTGCCCGAGCCTCCGGTGTTGCAGGGCAGGACACCCATTGGCGGGGAACAGCAGGTGGCAGCCCCTGCTGTAGTCCTTGGCAGTTGGCAGAGATGAGTCTTTGAGAAAAAACGACAAAGTCCAAACGCTCCAGGCGCCGGGCAGGGTGGCGGACCCGGCTGGCCGGGCCGGCGGGGGCTGCGGCTGCCGGGGCTGAGCCGAGTGTCAAGGCATGTCCTGAGAACCGGGAAGGGGGCAAACCAGTAGCTCCAGGCCGGGCTAGGGTTCCAGGAGGTCGGCCTGACTCTGGAGGTTTTCCCCCTGGCTTTTCCCCATAGGCCAACATGGGGGAAGTCAAAAAAGCACCCCCGGCAGATGTATGCAGAGGGGCTGGCGGGTGATGGGGAGCGGGCTGTTGGCAGCCGTGTGCTGGCTGCAGAGGGCCCCCGAGGTGCTGCACCTACCAGTAGTTGCTCAAGACCCCCCCTGACCCTCTGGTGTTGCAGGGCAGGAAACCCAGGAGGCGGGGAACAGCCCGTGGCAGCCCCTGCTGAATCCCACGGCAGTTGGCAGAGATGAGTCTTTGAGAAAAATGACAAAGTCCAAACGCTCCAGGCGTGCCGGCCAGGGGGGCGGACCCGGCTGGCCGGGCCGGCGGGAGCTGCGGCTGCCGGGGCTGAGCCGAGTATCGATGCATGTCGTGAGAACCGGTATGAGGGTAATCCTGGGCCCTCCGGGCCGAGGCACGGTTCCAGGAAGGCGGAAGGAGCGGGCCTGTTTGCCCTGATAGCGCCGACGGCGGTAAATTAAGGCCTCGCAAAACGTCAGGACGAACACCTTTTTTGCATATAAGGGAACGAGCGGTGTGCCGTCTTTGACAAAGTGACTATTTCTCAGAGTGCTGAGAAGGGAGTGGGGACCGCTCAAAGTCAAAGCGCCGCGGCCGCCCCTCTGCCACCTCCCTGGGAGCAGAGTCATCGAGCGCGAGTGTCCCCACTCCGCCTGTGCAGGCCGCGGGGCCGACAGGCTGGCTGGCTGCCCGGGCAGACCCCGCTCTCCGAGCGGCCGGGCGCCACGTTCGAGAGGTGTACGAAGCCACCTTGGGGGCCTGCGGAGGCCCCCCTGAGAGCGCCTCCAAGCCCTTGCTGAGAACCCTGTCCTAGATGCCTGCGCGGGCAGGCGGGACCCCACCAGGAGGCCGTGCACAGCCCGCGGCAGCCACTGCTGAAGCCCGGGGCAGTTGGCAGAGATGAGTCTTTGAAAAAAAATGACAAAGTCCAAACGCCTCCAGGCGCCGGCCAGGGGGACGGACCCGGCTGGCCGGGCCGGCGGGAGCTGCGGCGGCTGGGGCTGAGCCGAGTGGCGATGCACGTCCTGAGAACCGGGAAGGGGACAAACCGGTAGCTCCAGGCCGGGCTAGAGTTCCAGGAGGTCGGCCTGACTCTGGAGGTTTCCCCCCTGGCTTTTCCCCATAGGCCAAAGCGGGGGAAGTCAAAAATGCACCCCCAGCAGATGTATGCAGAGGGGCTGGCTGGTGATGGGGAGCGGGCTGTTGGCAGCGGTGTGCTGGCTGCAGGGGTGGCCCGGGGCGGCTGCGGAGGGCCCCCGAGGTGCACCTACCAGCAGTAGCTCAAGACCCTGCCTGAGCCTCCGGTGTTGCAGGGCAGGACACCCAGGAGGCGGGGAACAGCCCGCGGCAGCCCCCGCTGAAGTCCATGGCATTTGCCAGAGGAGAGTGTTGGATGAAAAAACGACAAAGTCCAGACGCTCCGGGCGCCGGCCAGGGGGACGGACCCGGCTGGTCGGGCCGGCGGGAGCTGCGGCTGCCGGGGCTGAGCCGAGTGTCGATGCATGTCGTGAGAACCGGTATGAGGGTAATCCTGGGCCCTCGGGGCCGAGGCACGGTTCCAGGAAGGCGGAAGGAGCGGGCCCGCTTCCCCTGATAGCGCCGACGGCGGTAAAATAAGGCCTCGCAAAACGTCAGGACGAACACCTTTTTTGCATATAAGGGAACGAGCGGTGTGCGGTCTTTGACAAAGTGACTATTTCTCAATGTGCTGAGAAGGGAGTGGGGACCGCTCAAAGTCAAAGCACCGCGTCCGCCCCTCTGCCACCTCCCTGGGAGCAGAGTCATCGAGCGCGAGGGTCCCCACTCCGCCTGTGCAGGCCACGGGGCCAACAGGCTGGCTGGCTGGCTGCCCGGGCGACCCCCCCCCTCCGAGATGCCGGGCCGGGGCAGACTGTGCAAACGAGCGCGGGCGTGTTTTCTTCCCCTGGGGTGGAGCCCTTCCACCCCACGCCGTCCGAGGCCCGTTGGCCTCGGGCGGCCTGCCTCCGAGAGTGGGAGAGAGACGGAGGACGGCGGCCCGCGGCGGCGCGAGGCGTCCCCGTTGTTCCACCACGGCTGCCAGCCGGTCGATCCTGCCGGTAGCCTGGGCTTGTCTCCGCTCCGCCTGTCCAGGCCGTGGGGCCCACAGGCGGCTTGCCCGGGAAGACCCCGCTCTCCGAGCGGCCGGGCGCCACGTTCAAGAGGTGTACGGAGCCACCTGTGGGGGGTCTGCGGAGGCCCCCCCTGAGAGCGCTGATAACCCTGTCCTAGCTGCCTGCGCGGGCAGGCGGGACCCCCAAGAGGCCGGGCACAGCCCGCGGCAGCCCCCGCCGAAGTCCACGGCAGTTGGCAGAGACGAGTCTTGGAGAGAAAACGACAAAGTCCAGACGCTCCAGGCGCCGGCCAGGGGTGCGGACCCGGCTGGCCGGGCCGGCGGGAGCTGCGGCTGCCGGGGCTGAGCCGAGTGTCGACGCATGTCGTGAGAACCGGTATGAGGGTAATCCTGGGCCCTCGGGGCCGAGCTACGGTTCCATGAAGGCGGAAGGAGCGGGCCTGTTTCCCCTGATAGCGCCGACGACGGTAAAATAAGGGCTCGCAAAACGTCAGGACGAACACCTTTTTTGCATATAAGGGAACGAGCGGTGTGCGGTCTTTGACAAAGTGACTATTTCTCAGAGTGCTGGAGTGGGGACCGCTCAAAGTCAAAGCACCGCGGCCGCCCCTCTGCCACCTCCCTGGGAGCAGAGTCATAGAGCGCAAGTGTCCCCACTCCGCCTGTGCAGGCCGCGGGGCCAACAGGCTGGCTGGCTGGCTGCCCGGGCGACCCCCCTCCGAGATGCCGGGCTGAGGCGTAGGCAGCCGCCTCCATCACCACCACCCAAGGCGAGAGAGTGGGTCAACGGGAGAGCCGTCGCGGCCGGGGGACCCTCGCCGCGCCCATGTCCGGGGAAGGACCACAAGGGCCCTGCTCCCCGGCGCCCCGGCGAGCGGGTTCACCCTCGGCGCGTACGGCTCTCGAGGATGGGGAAGGGACGCGCGTGGGCGTCCCTCCCGTCCCCCGCGGAAGAAGGCGAGCGACTCTGCGCGTCGGGACACCCCGCGGAGCCCCCTGCGGGGGGAGTACTCCGGGGGAGAAGCGTGGCGCAGGGGGTGCAGCCCTTTCCCAGGCCACCGTGCGACGGCGTCGGTGGGGCCGACGCCGAGAGAGAGAACGATCCGGGCTCTCCCGCCTCAGGGCGGCCGAGAGCGGGGCACGGGCCCCACGTTTGGTGAAGGTTTTCCCGAAAGCGAAGGACCCCCGCCTGTCCCCTCGGGCTCCGGCCGATGCGGGCGGTCCAGGGCGGGGATAGGGGACGGCGGCCTGCGGACGACGCGCTTTATCCCCAGAAGGAGCGAGGCATGAGGGGGTGTTCCACCCCCGCCGGCCGGTCTCGCTCCTTCTCCGGGCTACCCCTCGGCGGAGTAAAGACCCCCGGGTCAACGCTCCCGCGTCCGGGCGCCGGCGCGCGTCCCCTTCCCGCGGGGGGTGGATCCCTTCCACCCCCGGCCGTCCGAGGCCCGTGCGCCTCGGGCGGCCTCCCTTCCGAGAGAGGGAGAGAGAGAGACGGAGGACGGTGGTCCGCGACGGCGCGAGGCGTCCGTGTTGTGTTCCCCACGGCGGCTACCCGGTCGATCCCGCCCGCCGGTAGCCTTGGCTTGCCCCCGTTCCGCCTGTCCAGGCCGCGGGGCCGACGGGCTGTCTGCCCGGGTAGACCCCGCTCTCACCGAGCGGCCGGGCGGCCACGTTCAAGAGGTGTACGAAGCCACCTCGGGGTGGAGCCCTTCCACCCCTGGCCGTCCGAGGCCCGTGCGCCTCGGGCGGCCTCCCTTCCGAGAGAGGGAGAGAGACGGAGGACGGTGGTCCGCGACGGCGCGAGGCGTCCAACTTGTGTTCCCCACGGCGGCTACCCGGTCGATCCCGCCCGCCGGTAACCTTGGCTTGTCCCCACTCCGCCTGTCCAGGCCGCGGGGCCAACAGGCTGTCCGCCCGGGTAGACCCCGCTCTCCGAGCGGCCGGGCGCCACGTTCAAGAGGTGTACGAAGCCACCTTGGGGGGGCTGCGGTGCCCCCCACCCCTGAGAGTGCCTCCCAGGCCGAGGGAGCCCGGCGGTCGAGTGTCGTAGGAAAGCGCGTGCCACGGCTGTGTCGGTCACAGGGGCCAGAGGTAGTTTGGGCAACGGCTTAGATCCGTATGAAGCTCATCCTTTCCGGCCTGTTCTGGCGGCGGCTAGGCGCGCGCGCGCGAATGGCACGACACCCCTGGTTCCAGCGAGGCGACGGCGCCCCGCACCCCACTCTCCGGGCCGAGCAGAGCCCCCGAGCGCAAGAGTCCCCGCTCCGCCTGTCCAGGCCGCGGGGCCAGCAGGCTGTCTGCCCGGGTAGACCCCGCTCTCACCGAGCGGCCGGGCGCCACGTTCAAGAGGTGTACGAAGCCACCTTGGGGTGGAGCCCTTCCACCCCTGGCCGCCCGAGGCCCGTGCGCCTCGGGCGGCCCCCCTTCCGAGAGAGGGAGAGAGACGGAGGACGGTGGTCCGCGACGGTGCGAGGCGTCCAACTTGTGTTCCCCCACGGCGGCTACCCGGTCGATCCCGCCCGCCGGTAGCCTTGGCTTGCCCCCACTCCGCCTGTCCAGGCCGCGGGGCCGACGGGCTGTCTGCCCGGGTAGACCCCGCTCTCCGAGCGGCCGGGCGCCACGTTCAAGAGGTGTACGTAAAGCCACCTTGGGGGGCTGCGGTGCCCCCCGCCCCGAGAGTGCCTCCCATTCCGAGGGGAGCCTGGCGGTCGAGTGTCGTAGGAAAGCGCGTGCGCGGCTGTGTCGGTCACACGGGCCAGAGTTAGTTTGGGCAACGGCTTAGATCCGTATGCAGCTCAACCTTCCCGGCCTGTTCTGGCGGCGGCTAGGCGCGCGCGAACGTCACGACGCCCCAGGTTCCAGCGAGGCGACGGCGCCCCGCACCCCGCTCTCCGGGCCGTGCAGAGCCCCCCCGAGCGCAAGAGCCCCCGCTCCGCCTGTCCAGGCCGCGGGGCCGACAGGCTGTCTGCCCGCGTAGACCCCGCTCTCACCGAGCGGCCGGGCGCCACGTTTAAGAGGTGTACGAAGCCACCTTTGGGGGGGCTGCGGTGGCCCCCTGCCCCGAGAGTGCCTCCCAGGCTGAGGGAGCCCGGCGGTCGAGTGTCGTAGGAAAGCGCGCGCGCGGCTGTGTCACACGGGCCAGAGTTAGTTTGGGCAACGGCTTAGATCCGTATGCAGCTCAACCTTTCCGGCCTGTTCTGGCGGCGGCTAGGCGCGCGCGAACGTCACGCCGCCCCAGGTTCCAGCGAGGCGACGGCGCCCCGCACCCCGCTCTCCGGGCCGTGCAGAGCCCCCACGAGCGCAAGAGCCCCCGCTCCGCCTGTCCAGGCCGCGGGGCCGACAGGCTGTCTGCCCGCGTAGACCCCGCTCTCCGAGCGGCCGGGCGCCACGTTCAAGAGGTGTACGAAGCCACCTTAAGGGGGCTGCGGTGGCCCCCTGCCCCGAGAGTGCCTCCCAGGCTGAGGGAGCCCGGCGGTCGAGTGTCGTGGGAAAGCGCGCGCGCGGCTGTGTCACACGGGCCAGAGTTAGTTTGGGCAACGGCTTAGATCCGTATGCAGCTCAACCTTTCCGGCCTGTTCTGGCGGCGGCTAGGCGCGCGCGCACGTCACGACGCCCCTGGTTCCAGCGAGGCGACGGCGCCCCGCCACCCCACTCTCCGGGCCGAGCAGAGCGTCCGCTCTCGCTCCTTGGAGCAGAGCCCCCGAGCGCAAGAGTCCCCGCTCCCGCCTGTCCAGGCCGCGGGGCCGACAGGCTGTCTGCCCGGGTAGACCCCGCTCTCACCGAGCGGCCGGGCCGCAACGTTCAAGAGGTGTACGAAGCCACCTTGGGGGGGCTGCGGAGCCCCCCCTCCCCATGAGAGCGCCTCACAGGCTTTGCTGATAACCCCGTCCTAGCTGCCTGCGCGGGCAGGCGGGACCCCCAGGAGGCCGCGCATAGCCCGCGGCAGCCACCGCTGAAGTCCACAGCAGTTGGCAGATAGGAGTCTTGGAGAAAAAAACGACAAAGTGCAAACGCTCCAGGCGCCGACCAGGGGCGCGTACCTGGCTGGCCGGGCCGGCGGGAGCTGCGGCTGCTGGAGTTGCACCGAGTGTCGATGCATGTCGTGAGAACCGGTATGAGGTTGAACCTGGGCCCTCGGGGCCGAGGCGCGGTTCCAGGGAGACGGAAGGAGCGGGCGTGTTTCCCCTGATAGCGCCGACGACGGTAAAATAAGGCCTCGCAAAACGTCAGGACGAACACCTTTTTTGCATATAAGGGAACGAGCGGTGTGCGGTCTCTGACCAAGTGAGTATTTCTCAAACTCGAAGCACCCGCGGCGGCCTCCCCTCTGCCGCCACCCCGCACCCTCCTGGGGCAGAGCCACCGAGAGCAAGAGTCCCCCCCGCACTCCGCCTGCGCAGGCCGCGGGGCCAGCAGGCTGGCCGGCTTGCCCGCCCGGGTGACCCCCCTCCGAGACGCCGGGCGGAGGCCTTCCCACGCGAGAGAGTGGGTCGACGTGAGAGCCGACGCGGCCAGGGGACCCTCGCCGCGCCCCTGTCCGGGGCAGGACCTCAAGGGCCGAGCACCCCTACCGAGCCCCGGACGAACTCCGGCGAGCAGGTCCACACGCCGGCGTACGGCCCTCGGCGACGGGGAAGGGACGCGCGGGCGCCCCTCCCGTCCCCCGAGCCAGAGTCCCGCCCTTGGCCCCCTCCGCGGGGTCACAAGGACGGGCGACCCCCTTCGGTCTACCCTCCCGCCGGGAGGTTGGCTTCGCGCAGACGGTCCGAGGCGGAAGAAGGCGAGCGACCCTGCCGCCGCGACACCTCGCGGAGCCCCCTGCGGGGGGAGCACTCCGGGGGACGCGTGGCTCAGGGATGCAGCCCTTTCCCAGGCACCGTGCGATGGCGTCGGGGGTCGACGCCGAGCGACAACGACCCGAGCTCTCCCGCCTCAGGGCGGCCGAGAGC
>NW_027102063.1:0-10000 GCF_035609145.1 Eleutherodactylus coqui
CCGGTTTGTCCCCTTCCCGGTTCTCAGGACATGCATTGACACCCAGATCTTCCCTGGCAGCCGCAGCTCCCGCCGGCCCGGCCAGCCAGGTCCGCACCCCTGGCCGGCGCCTGGAGCGTTTGGACTTTGTCATTCTCATGACTTGTCTCCTCAAACTTTGTTCGACTGCAAGAGGGGCTGCCGGGGTCCGTGCCCAGCCTCCAGGGGTTGCCCCCGGCCCCTGGAGCAGCCAGCACCCCCTCGCCGTCAACACTCTCTCCCCGTTGGGACTTTGAAACTTTTCTGACCGTGCAAGCTTCATCAAACGGCAAGGGGGCAGGCTGCGGTCTGTGCCCGGCCTCCTGGGGTCCTGCCCGGGGACATCGGAGGCTCCGCCTGGGTCTTGAGCAACTACTGGTAGGTGCGCTTTGGGGGGCCCTCCGCAGCCGCCCCGGGCCACCCCTGCAGCCAGCACACTGCTGCCAACAGCCCGCTCTCCATCACCAACCAGCCAGCCAGCCCCGTCTGCACACATCTGCCGGGGGTGCTTTTTTTGAGACATACTGTCACTTTGTCAAAGACCGCACACCGCTCGTTCCCTTATACCCCGACAAGGTGTTCGCGGTGACGTTTTGCGAGGCCTTATTTTACCGCCGTCGGCGCTATCAGGGGAAGCAGGCCCGCTCCTTCCGCCTTCCCGGAACCGTGGCTCGGCCCGGAGCGACCAGGATTACCCTCATACCGGTTCTCATGACATGCATTGACACTCGGCTCAGCCCCGGCAGCCGCAGCTCCCACCGGCCAGGCCAGCCGTGTCTGCCCCCCTGGCCGGCACGCCTGGAGCGTTTGGACTTTGTCATTTTTTCCCCCAAGACTCGCCTCTGCCAACTGCCAAGGACTTCAGCAGGGGCTGCCACGGCTGTTCCCCGCCTCCTGGGGTTCATGCCCGGGCACACCGGAGGCTCAGGCATTGTCTTGAGCGACTACTGTTGGGTGCTCTCACGGGGCCCCTCCACACCCCCAGGCCGACCTCCAGGGGCTCCAGCCCGGCCCCAGGGGCAGCCAGCACCCCTTCGCCGTCAACACTCTCCCCCCGTTGGGACTTTGAAACTTTTCCGACCGTGCAAGCGTCATCGGACGGCAAGGGGGTAAGCTGCGGGCTCTGCCCGGCCTCCTGGTGTCCTGCCCGGCCCCGTGGGGCGGACAGGCAGGGTTTCTCACCCACTACCCGTAGGCACTCTCAGGGGGCCCTCCGCGCCCTCAGGCCGCCCTCCCCGGGCTTCCCCCGGGTCCGCGGAGCAGCCCGACACCCCTCGCCGCACCGTCTCTCGCCCCCGTTGGGACTTTGAAACTTTTCCCCCCCGTGCAAACCTCACCGGGGGGCAGAGGGAGAGACCCGCGGGCCGTGCCCGGCCTCCCGGGACTCCCTCCGGGCAGCGCGGGCGGCTCGGACGGGGTTTTGAGCGAGTGCTGGGGGGGGTGTCTTCGGGGGCCCCCCGCGGGCCCCCCGGGGCACCTGCGCGGGGTGGCCCCTGCTGCCAGACACCCACTCCCTATCGACCATCCAGCCCCCCTACATACATCTGGCGGGGGTGCTTTTTTGAGTTCCCCCATTTTGGCAACTTGGCACATCCTATGGGGAAACCGGCAAAATCATGCCGACCTCCTGGAACTCCGGCTCGGCCTGGAGCCGCCGGTTTGTCCCCTTCCCGGTTCTCAGGCATTTTCGGACTTTGTCATTTTTTCAGCACTCTGTCAATGCGGCCAGCGGGAGCTGCCGCGGTCTGTGCCCAGGCACCAGGCTCTCCAAACGGACACCGGCGGAGGGTCAGGGGGTGTCTCGGCCAGATACTGAAAAACACTCAGGGGGTGCCCAGGCACCAGGCACTCCAAACGGACACCGTCGGAGGGTCAGGGGGTGTCTCAGCCAGATACTGAAAAACACTCAGGGGCGCACGGGGGCTGCACAGGGCCACCCCGGGCGGCCATATTGGCGGCTGGGACCCCCTATTCAGCAAACGCCAGGGGGCGCTCAGGGACACCCGGGGGCTGCTCCACTCGCCCCAGGCCGGCCTCCCTGAGGCGGGCACGTTAGCGGCTGAGACCCCCTCTCGAGCAGAGACCGGGGGGCGCTCGGGGACACACGGGGGCTGCTCCACTCGCCCCAGGCCGGACTCCCTGAGGCGGGCACATCAGCGGCTGAGAACCCCTCTCCACCAATGACCGGGGGACGCTCAGGGACACACGGGGGCTGCTCCACTCGCCCCAGGCCGGCCTCCCTGGGTACCCAGGCGGGCACATTAGCGGCTGAGACCCCCTCTCGACCAAAGACCGGGGGCGCTCAGGGACACGCGGGGGCTGCTCCACTCGCCCCAGGCCGGCCTCCCTGAGGCGGGCACATTAGCGGCTGAGACCCCCTCTCGACCAGAGACCGGGGGGCACTCGGGGACACACGGGGGCTGCTCCACTCGCCCCAGGCCGGACTCCCTGAGGCGGGCACATTAGCGGCCGAGACCCCCTCTCGACCAGAGACCGGGGGGCGCTCGGGGACACACGGGGGCTGCTCCACTCGCCCCAGGCCGGACTCCCTGAGGCGGGCACATTAGCGGCCGAGACCCCCTCTCCACCAGAGACCGGGGGGCGCTCGGGGACACACGGGGGCTGCTCCACTCACCCCAGGCCGGACTCCCTGAGGCCGGCACATTAGCGGCTGAGACCCCCTCTCCACCAAAGACCGGGGGGCGCTCGGGGACACACGGGGGCTGCTCCACTCGCCCCAGGCCGGACTCCCTGAGGCGGGCACATTAGCGGCTGAGACCCCCTCTCCACCAAAGACCGGGGGCACTCAGGGACACACGGGGGCCGCTCCACTCGCCCCAGGCCGGACTCCCTGAGGCGGGCACATTAGCGGCTGAGACCCCCTCTTCAGCAAACGCCAGGGGACACTCGGGGACACACGGGGGCTGCTCCACTCGCCCCAGGACGGACTCCCTGAGGCGGGCACATTAGCGGCTGGGACCCCCTCTCCACCAAAGACCGGGGGGCGCTCGGGGACACACGGGGGCTGCTCCACTCGCCCCAGGCCGGACTCCCTGAGGCGCGCACATTAGCGGCTGGGACCCCCTCTCCACCAAAGACCGGGGGGCGCTCGGGGACACACAGGGGCTGCTCCACTCGCCCCAGGCCGGCCTCTGTAGGTACCCAGGCGGGCACATTAGCGGCTGAGACCCCCTCTCCACCAAAGACCGGGGGGCGCTCGGGGACACACAGGGGCTGCTCCACTCGCCCCAGGCCGGCCTCTCTAGGTACCCAGGCGGGCACATTAGCGGCTGAGACCCCCTCTTGACCAAAGACCGGGGGACACTCAGGGACACACGGGGGCTGCTCCACTCACCCCAGGCCGGCCTCCCTAGGTACCCGGGCGGGCACATTAGCGGCTGAGACCCCCTCTTCAGCAAACGCCAGGGGACGCTCAGGGACACACGGGGGCTGCTCCACTCGCCCCAGGCCGGACTCCCTGAGGCGGGCACATTAGCGGCTGAGACCCCCTCTCCACCAAAGACCGGGGGGGGGGCGCTCGGGGACACACGGGGGCTGCTCCACTCGCCCCAGGCCGGACTCCCTGCGTACCCGGGCGGGCACATTAGCGGCTGAGACCCCCTCTCGACCAAAGACCGGGGGACGCTCAGGGACACACGGGGGCCCCTCCGCGCCCCCAGGCCGACCTCCAGGGCCTCCCTCCCGGCCCCTGGAGCAGCCAGCACCCCCTCGCCGTCAACACTCTCTCCCCGTTGGGACTTTGAAACTTTTCTGACCGTGCAAGCTTCATCGGACGGCAAGGGGGCAGGCTGCGGTCTGTGCCCGGCCTCCTGGGGTCCTGCCCGGGCACATCGGAGGCTCAGCGGGGGTTTTGAGCCACCGCTGGCAGGTGCACTCAGGGGGCCCTCCGCAGCCGCCCCGGGCCACCCCTGCAGCCAGCACACCGCTGCCAACAGCCCGCTCTCCGTCACCAGCCAGGCCCGTCCGCGCACATCTGCCGGGAGGGAGCTTTTTTTGAGACATACTGTCACTTTGTCAAAGACCGCACACCGCTCGTTCCCATATACCCCGACAAGGTGTTCGTGGTGACGTTTTGCGAGGCCTTATTTTACCGTCGTCGGCGCTATCAGGGGAAACACGCCCGCTCCTTCCGCCTCCCTGGTACCCTGGCTGGGCCCGGAGCGACCAGGATTACCCTCATACCGGTTCTCACGACCTGCACTGACACTCGACTCTGCCCCGGCCGCCGCAGCTCCCGCAGGCCCGGCCAGCCGGGTCCGCCCCCCTGGCCGGCGCCCGGAGCGTTTGGACTTTGTCGTTTCTTCTCCAAGACGCGTCTCTGCCAACTGCCGTGGACTTCAGCGGGGGCTGCTCCCCGTCTCCTGGGTGTCCTGCCCGGGCACATCGGAGGCTCAGCCTGGGTCTTCAGCCCCTACTGGTAGGTGCACTCAGGGGGCCCTCCGCAGCCGCCCAGGCCCACCCCTGCAGCCAGCACACGGCTGCCAGCAGCCACCACACAGCTGCCAACAGCCCGCTCTCCGTCACCCCCCAGCCCCTTCTGCATACATCTGCTGGGGGTGCTTTTTTGACTTCCCCCCTTTGGCCAATGGGGAAAAAGCTAAGGGGAAAACCTCCAGAGTCAGGCCGACCTCCTGGAACTCCAACCCGGCCTGGAGCCACCGGTTTGTCCCCTTCCCGGTTCTCACGACATGCATCGACACTCGGCTCAGCCCCGGCAGCCGCAGCCCCCGCCGGCCCCGCCAGCCCGGTCCGCAACCCTGGCCAGCGCCTGGAGCGTTTGGACTTTGTCATTTTTTCTCAAAGACCCATCTCTGCCAACTGCCGTGGGCTTCAGCGGGGGCTGCTCCCCGCCTCCTGGGTGTCCTGCCCGGGCACATCGGAGGCTCAGGCAATGTCTTGAGCCACCGCTGGCAGGTGCACTCAGGGGGCCCTCCGCAGCCTCCCAGGCCCACCCCCGCAGCCAGCACATGGCTGCCAGCAGCCACCACACAGCTGCCAACAGCCCGCTCTCCGTCACCCCCCAGCCCCTTATGCATACATCTGCTGGGGGTGCTTTTTTGACTTCCCCCCTTTTGGCCTATGGGGAAATGCTAAGGGGAAAACCTCCAGAGTCAGGCCGACCTCCTGGAACTCCAACCCGGCCTGGAGCCACAGGTTTGTCCCCTTCCCGGTTCTCACGACATGCATCGACACTCGGCTCAGCCCCGGCAGCCGCAGCTCCCGCCGGCCCGGCCAGCCCGGTCCGCACCCCTGGCCAGCGCCTGGAGCGTTTGGACTTTGTCATTTTTTCTCAAAGACCCATCTCTGCCAACTGCCGTGGGCTTCAGCGGGGGCTGCTCCCCGCCTCCTGGGTGTCCTGCCCGGGCACATCGGAGGCTCAGGCAATGTCTTGAGCCACCGCTGGTAGCTGCACTCAGGGGGCCCTCAGCAGCCGCCCAGGCCCACCCCTGCAGCCAGCACACGGCTGCCAGCAGCCACCACACAGCTGCCAACAGCCCGCTCTCCGTCACCCCCCAGCCCCTCCTGCATACATCTGCTGGGGGTGCTTTTTTGACTTCCCCCCTTTTGGCCTATGGGAAAAAGCTAAGGGAAAAACCTCCAGAGTCAGGCCGACCTCCTGGAACTCCAACCCGGCCTGGAGCCACCGGTTTGTCCCCTTCCCGGTTCTCAGGACATGCATAGACACTCGGCTCAGCCCCGGCCGCCGCAGCCCCCGCCGGCCCGGCCAGCCCGGTCCGCACCCCTGGCCAGCGCCTGGAGCGTTTGGACTTTGTCATTTTTTCTCCAAGACTCGCCTCTGCCAACTGCCGTGGGCTTCAGCGGGGGCTGCTCCCCGCCTCCTGGGTGTCCTGCCCGGGCACATCGTATGCTCAGGCAATGTCTTGAGCCACCGCTGGTAGGTGCACTCAGGGGGCAGTCCGCAGCCGCCCGGGGCCCACCCCTGCAGCCAGCACACGGCTGCCAGCAGCCACCACACAGCTGCCAACAGCCCGCTCTCCGTCACCCCCCAGCCCAACTCTGCATACATCTGCCGGGGGTGCTTTTTTGACTTCCCCCCTTTTGGCCTATGGGGAAAAGCTAAGGGGAAAACCTCCAGAGTCAGGCCGACCTCCTGGAACTCCAACCCGGCCTGGAGCCACCGGTTTGTCCCCTTCCCGGTTCTCAGGACATGCCTAGACACTCGGCTCAGCCCCGGCCGCCGCAGCCCCCGCCGGCCCGGCCAGCCCGGTCCGCACCCCTGGCCGGCACGCCTGGAGCGTTTGGACTTTGTCGTTTTTTTCAAAGACTCATCTCTGCCAACTGCCGTGGGCTTCAGCGGGGGCTGCTCCCCGCCTCCCGGGTGTCCTGCCCGGGCACATCGGAGGCTCAGGCAATGTCTTGAGCCACCGCTGGTAGCTGCGCTTTGGGGGCCCTCGGCAGCCGCCCAGGCCCACCCCTGCAGCCAGCACACGGCTGCCAGCAGCCACCACACAGCTGCCAACAGCCCGCTCTCCATCACCCCCCAGCCACTTCTGCATACATCTGCTGGGGGTGCTTTTTTGACTTCCCCCGTTTTGGCCTATGGTAAAATGCTAAGGGGAAAACCTCCAGAGTCAGGCCGACCTCCTGGAACTCCAGCTCGGCCTCGAGCCACCGGTTTGTCCCCTTCCCGGTTCTCACGACATGCATCGACACTCGGCTCAGCCCCAGCAGCTGCAGCTCCCGCCGGCCCGGCCAGCCCGGTCCGCACCCCTGGCCAGCGCCTGGAGCGTTTGGACTTTGTCATTTTTTTTCAAAGACTCGTCTCTGCCAACTGCCGTGGGCTTCAGCGGGGGCTGCTCCCCGCCTCCTGGGTGTCCTGCCCGGGCACATCGTATGCTCAGGCAATGTCTTGAGCCACCGCTGGTAGGTGCACTCAGGGGGCCCTCCGCAGCCGCCCAGGCCCACCCCTGCAGCCAGCACACGGCTGCCAGCAGCCACCACACAGCTGCCAACAGCCCGCTCTCCGTCACCCCCCAGCCCATCTGCATACATCTGGCGGGGGTGCTTTTTTGACTTCCCCCCTTTTGGCCTATGGGGAAAAGCCAGGGGGGAAACCTCCAGAGTCAGGCCGACCTCCTGGAACTCCAACCCGGCCTGGAGCCACAGGTTTGTCCCCTTCCCGGTTCTCAGGACAAGCATAGACACTCGGCTCAGCCCCGGCCGCCGCAGCCCCCGCCGGCCCGGCCAGCCCGGTCCGCACCCCTGGCCAGCGCCTGGAGCGTTTGGACTTTGTCATTTTTTCTCAAAGACCCATCTCTGCCAACTGCCCTGGGCTTCAGCGGGGGCTGCTCCCCGCCTCCTGGGTGTCCTGCCCGGGCACATCGGAGGCTCAGGCAATGTCTTGAGCCACCGCTGGCAGGTGCACTCAGGGGGCCCTCCGCAGCCTCCCGGGCCCACCCCCGCAGCCAGCACACGGCTGCCAGCAGCCACCACACAGCTGCCAACAGCCCGCTCTCCGTCACCCCCCAGCCCCTTATGCATACATCTGCTGGGGGTGCTTTTTTGACTTCCCCCCTTTTGGCCTATGGGATAATGCCAAGGGGAAAACCTCCAGAGTCAGGCCGACCTCATGGAACTCCAACCCGGCCTGAAGCCACCGGTTTGTCCCCTTCCCGGTTCTCACGACATGCATCGACACTCGGCTCAGCCCCGGCAGCCGCAGCTCCCGCCGGCCCGGCCAGCCCGGTCCGCACCCCTGGCCAGCGCCTGGAGCGTTTGGACTTTGTCATTTTTTCAAAGACTCATCTCTGATAACTGCCGTGGGCTTCAGCGGGGGCTGCTCCCCGCCTCCTGGGTGTCCTGCCCGGGCACATCGGAGGGTCAGCCTGGGTCTTGAGCCACTGCTGGTAGGTGCGCTTTGGGGGCCCTCGGCAGCCGCCCAGGCCCACCCCTGCAGCCAGCACACGGCTGCCAGCAGCCACCACACAGCTGCCAACAGCCCGCTCTCCGTCACCCCCCAGCCCCTCCTGCATACATCTGCTGGGGGTGCTTTTTTGACTTCCCCCCTTTTGGCCTATGGGATAATGCCAAGGGGAAAACCTCCAGAGTCAGGCCGACCTCATGGAACTCCAACCCGGCCTGAAGCCACCGGTTTGTCCCCTTCCCGGTTCTCACGACATGCGTCAACACTCGGCTCAGCCCCGGCCGCCGCAGCCCCCGCCGGCCCGGCCAGCCCGGTCCGCACCCCTGGCCAGCGCCTGGAGCGTTTGGACTTTGTCGTTTTTTTCAAAGACTCATCTCTGCCAACTGCCGTGGGCTTCAGCGGGGGCTGCTCCCCGCCTCCTGGGTGTCCTGCCCGGGCACATCGGAGGCTCAGGCAATGTCTTGAGCCACCGCTGGTAGCTGCACTCAGGGGGCCCTCCGCAGCCGCCCAGGACCACCCCTGCAGCCAGCACACGGCTGCCAGCAGCCACCACACAGCTGCCAACAGCCCGCTCTCCGTCACCCCCCAGCCCAACTCTGCATACATCTGCTGGGGGTGCTTTTTTGACTTCCCCCCTTTTGGCCTATGGGGAAAAGCTAAGGGGAAAACCTCCAGAGTCAGGCCGACCTCCTGGAACTCCAACCCGGCCTGGAGCCACCGGTTTGTCCCCTTCCCGGTTCTCAGGACATGCACTAATACTCGGCTCAGCCCCGGCAGCCGCAGCCCCCGCCGGCCTGGCCAGCCGGGTCCGCCACCCTGCCCGGCGCCTGGAGCGTTTGGACTTTGTCGTTTTTTCCCCCAAGACTCGCCTCTGCCAACTGCCATGGACTTCAGCGGGGGGTGCTCCCCGCCTCCTGGGTGTCCTGCCCGGGCACATCGGAGGCTCAGCCTGGGTCATCAGCCCCTACTGGTAGGTGCACTCAGGGGGCCCTCCGCAGCCGCCCAGGCCCACCCCTGCAGCCAGCACACGGCTGCCAGCAGCCACCACACAGCTGCCAACAGCCCGCTCTCCGTCACCCATCAGCCCAACTCTGCATACATCTGCCGGGGGTGCTTTTTTGACTTCCCCCCTTTTGGCCTATGGGGAAATGCCAGGGGGAAAACCTCCAGAGTCAGGCCGACCTCCTGGAACTCCAACCCGGCCTGGAGCCACCGGTTTGTCCCCTTCCCGGTTCTCAGGACATGCACTGACACTCGGCTCAGCCCCGGCAGCTGCAGCCCCCGCCGGCCCGGCCAGCCCGCTCCGCACCCCTGGCCAGCGCCTGGAGCGTTTGGACTTTGTCGTTTTTTCTCCAAGGCTCGCCTCTGGCACATGCCTTGGACTTCAGCGGGGGCTGCTGCCCGCCTCCTGGGTGTCCAGCCCGGGCACATCGGAGGGTCAGCCTGGGTCTTGAGCTACTGCTGGTAGGTGCGCTTTGGGGGCCCTCGGCAGCCGCCCAGGCCCACCCCTGCAGCCAGCACACGGCTGCCAGCAGCCACCACACAGTTGCCAACAGCCCGCTCTCCGTCACCCCCCAGCCCCTTCTGCATACATCTGCCGGGGGTGCTTTTTTGACTTCCCCCCTTTTGGCCTATGGGGAAAAGCTAAGGGGAAAACCTCCAGAGTCAGGCCGACCTCCTGGAACTCCCACCCGGCCTGGAGCCACCGGTTTGTCCCCTTCCCGGTTCTCAGGACATGCATAGGCACTCGGCTCAGCCCCGGCAGCCGCAGCTCCCGCCGGCCCCGGCCAGCCGGGTCAGCCCCTTTCCACCACACACCGGGCTCCGCACTTAGCCAAACCTCCAACATCCCTACGCGAGGCGACCTCTGCCCTCGCCTCCGTTTGGCTACCCGTCTCTCTGGCGGAGGTGCTTTTTTTCTTTTTTTTTTGACTTCCCCCGCTTCGGGACATAAGCAAACCCCAAGGGGAAAACCGGCAGGCCCGTGCCCGCCTCCTGCAACTCCAGCTCGGCCCCGAGGACCTCCATTCTCCCCATTCCGCTTCTCCGCCACCCCCATCGTCACTCCGCTACACC
>NW_027102063.1:20000-50000 GCF_035609145.1 Eleutherodactylus coqui
CTCTGCTCCAAGGAGCGAGAGCGGACGCTCTGCTCGGCCCGGAGAGTGGGGTGGCGGGGCGCCGTCGCCTCGCTGGAACCAGGGGCGTCGTGACGTGCGCGCGCGCCTAGCCGCCGCCAGAACAGGCCGGAAAGGTTGAGCTGCATACGGATCTAAGCCGTTGCCCAAACTAACTCTGGCCCGTGTGACACAGCCGCGCGCGCGCTTTCCTACGACACTCGACCGCCGGGCTCCCTCGGCCTGGGAGGCACTCTCGGGGCAGGGGGCCACCGCAGCCCCCTTTAGGTGGCTTCGTACACCTCTTGAACGTGGCGCCCGGCCGCTCGGAGAGCGGGGTCTACCCGGGCAGACAGCCTGTCGGCCCCGCGGCCTGGGCAGGCGGAGCGGGTGCTCTTGCGCTCGGGGGCTCTGCTCGGCCCGGAGAGTTGGGTGCGGGGCGCCGTCGCCTCGCTGGAACCAGGGGCGTTGTGACGTTCGCACGCGCCTAGCCGCCGCCAGGACAGGCCGGAAAGGTTGAGCTGCATACGGATCTAAGCCGTTGCCCAAACTAACTCTGGCTCGTGTGACCGACACAGCCGCGCACGCGCTTTCCTACGACACTCGACCGCCTGGCTCCCCTCGGCCTGGGAGGCACTCTCGGGGCGGGGGGCACCGCAGCCCCCCCAAAGGTGGCTTCGTACACCTCTTGAACGTTGGGGCCCGGCCGCTCGGAGAGCGGGGTCTACCCGGGCAGACAGCCTGTCGGCCCCGCGGCCTGGACAGGCGGAGTGGGGACAAGCCAAGGCTACCGGCGGGCCTCGGACGGCCAGGGGTGGAAGGGCTCCACCTCAAGGTGGCTTCGTACACCTCTTGAACGTTGGGGCCCGGCCGCTCGGAGAGCGGGGTCTACCCGGGCAGACAGCCTGCTGGCCCCGCGGCCTGGACAGGCGGAGCGGGGAACCTTGCGCTCGGGGGCTCTGCTCGGCCCAGAGAGTGGGGTGCGGGGCGCCGTCGCCTCGCTGGAACCAGGGGCGTCGTGCCATTCGCGCGCGCCTAGCCGCCGCCAGAACAGGCCGGAAAGGATGAGCTTCATACGGATCTAAGCCGTTGCCCAAACTACCTCTGGCCCCTGTGACCGACACAGCCGTGGCACGCGCTTTCCTACGACACTCGACCGCCGGGCTCCCTCGGCCTGGGAGGCACTCTCAGGGCGGGGGGCACCGCAGCCCCCCCCAAGGTGGCTTCGTACACCTCTTGAACGTGGCGCCCGGCCGCTCGGAGAGCGGGGTCTACCCGGGCGGACAGCCTGTTGGCCCCGCGGCCTGGACAGGCGGAGTGGGGACAAGCCAAGGCTACCGGCGGGCGGGATCGACCGGGTAGCCGCCGTGGGGAACACAACTTGGACGCCTCGCGCCGTCGCGGACCACCGTCCTCCGTCTCTCTCCCTCTCTCGGAAGGGAGGCCGCCCGAGGCGCACGGGCCTCGGACGGCCGGGGGTGGAAGGGCTCCACCCCGAGGTGGCTTCGTACACCTCTTGAACGTGGCCGCCCGGCCGCTCGCTGAGAGCGGGGTCTACCCGGGCAGACAGCCCGTCGGCCCCGCGGCCTGGACAGGCGGAGCGGGGGCAAGCCAAGGCTACCGGCGGGCGGGATCGACCGGGTAGCCGCCGTGGGGAACACAACACGGACGCCTCGCGCCGTCGCGGACCACCGTCCTCCGTCTCTCTCTCCCTCTCTCGGAAGGGAGGCCGCCCGAGGCGCACGGGCCTCGGACGGCCGGGGGTGGAAGGGATCCACCCCCCGCGGGAAGGGGACGCGCGCCGGCGCCCGGACGCGGGAGCGTTGACCCGGGGGTCTTTACTCCGCCGAGGGGTAGCCCGGAGAAGGAGCGAGACCGGCCGGCGGGGGTGGAACACCCCCTCATGCCTCGCTCCTTCTGGGGATAAAGCGCGTCGTCCGCGGGCCGCCGTTCCCTATCCCCGCCGCCCTGGACCGCCCCCGCCTCGGCCGGAGCCCGAGGGGACAGGCGGGGGGTCCTTCGCTTTCGGGAAAACCGTCACCAAACGTGGGGCCCGTGCCCCGCTCTCGGCCGCCCTGAGGCGGGAGAGCTCGGATCGTTCTCTCTCGGCGTCGGCCCCACCGACGCACGACGCCCGGGAAAGGGCTGCACCCCCTGCGCCACGCTTCTCCCCCGGAGCACTCCCCCCGCAGGGGGCTCCGCGGGGTGTCCCGACACGCAGAGCCGCTCGCCTTCTTCCGCTGGGGACGGAAGGGACGCCTCCGCGCGTCCCTTCCCCATCCTCGAGAGCCGTACGCGCCGAGGGTGAACCCGCTCGCCGGGGCGCCGGGGAGCAGGGCCCTTGTGGTCCTTCCCCGGACATGGGCACGGCGAGGGTCCCCCGCCCGCGACGGCTCTCCCGTTGACCCACTCTCTCGCCTTGGGTGGTGGTGATGGAGGCGGCTGCCTACGCCTCAGCCCGGCATCTCGGAGGGGGGTCGCCCGGGCAGCCAGCCAGCCAGCCAGCCAGCCAGCCAGCCTGTCGGCCCCGCGGCCTGCACAGGCGGAGTGGGGACTCTTGCGCTCGATGACTCTGCTCCCAGGGAGGTGGCAGAGGGGCGGCCGCGGTGCTTTGACTTTCAGCGGTCCCCACTCCTCAGCACTCTGAGAAATACTGTCACTTTGTCAAAGACGGCACACCGCTCGTTCCCTTATATGCAAAAAAGGTGTTCGTCCTGACGTTTTGCGAGGCCTTAATTTACCGCCGTCGGGGCTATCAGGGGAAACAGGCCCGCTCCTTCCGCCCTCCTGGAACTGTGCCTCGGCCTGGAGCGACCATTATTACCCTCATACCGGTTCTCACGACATGCGCCGACACTCGGTTCAGCCCCGGCAGCCGCAGCTCCCGCCGGCCCGGCCAGCCGGGTCCGCACCCCTGGCCAGCGCCTGGAGCGTCTGGACTTTGTCATTTTTCCTCCAAGACTCGTCTCTGCCAACTGCCGTGGACTTCAGCAGGGGCTGCCTCGGGCTGTGCCCGGCCTCTTGGGGGTCCCGCCTGCCCGCGCAGGCAGCTAGGACGGGGTTATCAGCCCTCTCAGGGGGGCCTCCGCAGCCCCCCAAGGTGGCTTCGTACACCTCTTGAACGTTGGGCCCGGCCGCTCGGTGAGAGCGGGGTCTGCCCGGGCAGCCAGCCAGCCTGTCGGCCCCGCGGCCTGGACAGGCGGAGTGGGGACACTCGCGCTCGATGACTCTGCTCCCAGGGAGGTGGCAGAGGGGCGGACGCGGTGCTTTGACTTTGAGCGGTCCCCACTCCCTTCTCAGCACATTGAGAAATAGTCACTTTGTCAAAGGCCGCACACCGCTCGTTCCCTTATATGCAAAAAAGGTGTTCGTCCTGACGTTTTGCGAGGCCTTAATTTACCGCCGTCGGCGCTATCAGGGCAAACAGGCCCGCTCCTTCCGCCTTCCCGGAACCGTGGCTCGGCCCCGAGCGACCAGGTTTACCCTCATACCGGTTCTCACGACATGCATGGGTACTCGGCTCAGCCCCGGCAGCCGCAGCTCCCGCCGGCCCGGCCAGCCGGGTACGCCCCCCTGGCCGGCGCCTGGAGCGTTTGCACTTTGTCATTTTTCCTCAAAGACTCATCTCTGCCAACTGCCGTGGGATTCAGCAGGGGCTGCCACGGCTGTTCCCCGCCTCCTGGGTGTCCTGCCCTGCAACACCGGAGGGTCAGTCGGGGTCTTGAGCAACTACTGGTAGGTGCAGCACCTCGGGGGCCCTCTGCAGCCAGCACACGGCTGCCAACAGCCCGCTCTCCATCACCAGCCAGCCCATCTGCATACATCTGCTGGGGGTGCTTTTTTGACTTCCCCCGTTTTGGCCTATGGGGAAAAGCCAAGGGGGGAAACTCCAGAGTCATGCCGACCTCCTGGAACCCCAGCTCGGCCTGGAGCTACTGGTTTGCCCCCTTCCAGGTTCTCAGGACATGCATCGACACTCGGCTCTTCCCCAGCCGCCGCAGCTCCCCTCGGCCCGGCCAGCCGGGTCCGCCCCCCGGACCGGCGCCTGGAGCGTTTGGACTTTGTCGTTTTTTTCTCAAAGACTCATCTCTGCCAACGACTTCAGCAGGGGCTGCCACCTGCTGTTCCCCGCCAATGGGTGTCCTGACCTGCAACACCGGAGGCTCAGGTGTGGTCTTGAGCAACTGCTGGTAGGTGCACCTCGGGGGCCCACTGCAGCCAGCACACTGCTGCCAACAGCCCGCTCCCCGTCACCATCCAGCCCCTCTGCATACATCTGCCGGGGGTGCTTTTTTGACATCCCCCATTTTGGCCTATGGGGAAAAGCCAGGGGGAAAACCTCCAGAGTCAGGCCGACCTCCTGGAACTCCAGCTCGGCCTTGAGCTACTGGTTTGCCCCCTTCCCGGTTCTCAGGACATGCATCGATACTCGGCTCTTCCCCAGCCGCCACAGCTCCCGTCGGCCCGGCCAGCCGGGTCCGCCACCCTGGCCGGCGCCTGGAGCATTTGGACTTTGTCGTTTTTTCTCAAAGACTCATCTCTGCCAGCTGCCAAGGACTTCAGTAGGGGCTGCCACCTGCTGTTCCCCGCCAATGGGTGTCCTGCCCTGCCACACCGGAGGCTCAGGCAGGGTCTTGAGCAACTGCTGGTTGGTGCTCTCAGGGGGCCCCTCCACACCCCCAGGCCCACCTCCAGGGCCTCCCTCCCGGCCCCTGGAGCAGCCAGCGCCCCCTCGCCGTCAACGCTCTCTCCCCGTTGGGACTTTGAAACTTTTCTGACCGCGCAAGCTTCGTCAAACGGCAAGGGGGGCAGCCGGCGTTCTGTGCCCGGCCTCCTGGGGTCCTGCCCGGGCACATCGGAGGCTCAGCCAGGGTGTTGAGCCACCACTGGCAGGTGCACTCAGGGGGCCCTCCGCAGACGCCCATGCACACCTCCGCAGCCAGCACACTGCTGCCAACAGCCCGCTCCCCGTCACCCGCCAGCCCCTCTGCATACATCTGCTGGGGGTGCTTTTTTGACTTCCCCCATTTTGGCTTATGAGGAAAAGCCAGGGGGAAAACCTCCAGAGTCAGGCCGACCTCCTGGAACTCCGGCCCGGCCTGGAGCTACTGGTTTGCCCCCTTCCCGGTTCTCAGGACATGCATCGACACTCGGCTCAGCCCCGGCAGCCGCGGCTCCCGCCGGCCCGGCCAGCCGGGTACGCCACCCTGGCCGGCGCTTGGAGCGTTTGGACTTTGTCATTTTTCTCAAAGACCCATCTCTGCCAACTGCCGTGGGCTTCAGCAGTGGCTGCCGCGGGCTGTGCCCGGCCTACTGGGGGGTCCCGCCTGCCCGCGCAGGCAGCTAGGACAGGGCTCTCAGCAAGGGCTTGGAGGCGCTCTCAGGGGGGGGCCTCCGCAGCCCCCCAAGGTGGCTTCGTACACCTCTCGAACGTTGGGGCCCGGCCGCTCGGAGAGCGGGGTCTGCCCGGGCAGCCAGCCAGCCTGTCGGCCCCACGGCCCGCGCTGGCGGAGTGGGGACACTCGCGCTCGATGTCTCTGCTCCCAGGGAGGCGGCAGAGGGGCGGCCGCGGTGCTTTGACTTTGAGCGGTCCCCACTCCCTTCTCAGCACATTGAGAAATAGTCACTTTGTCAAAGACCGCACACCGCTCGTTCCCTTATATGCAAAAAAGGTGTTCGTCCTGACGTTTTGCGAGGCCTTAATTTACCGCCGTCGGCGCTATCAGGGAAAACGGGCACGCTCCTTCCGCCCTACTGGAACCGTGCCTCGGCCCGGAGCGACCAGGATTACCCTCATACCGGTTCTCACGACATGCATCGACACTCGGCTCTTCCCCGGCAGCCGCAGCTCCCGCCGGCCCGGCCAGCCGGGTCCGCCCCCCTGGCCGGCGCCTGGAGCGTTTGCACTTTGTCATTTTTTCTCAAAGACTCATCTCTGCCAACTGCCCTGGGCTTCAGCAGTGGCTGCCTCGGGCTGTGCCCGGCCTCTTGGGGGTCCCGCCTGCCCGCGCAGGCAGCTAGGACGGGGTTATCAGCCCTCTCAGGGGGGCCACCGCAGCCCCCCAAGGTGGCTTCGTACACCTCTTGAACGTTGGGCCCGGCCGCTCGGAGAGCGGGGTCTGCCCGGGCAGCCAGCCAGCCTGTCGGCCCCGCGGCCTGGGCAGGCGGAGTGGGGACCCTCGCGCTCGATGAGTCTGCTCCCAGGGAGGTGGCAGAGGGGCGGCCGCGGCGCTTTGACTTTGAGCGGTCCCCACTCCGCACATTGAGAAATAGTCACTTTGTCAAAGACCGCACACCGCTCGTTCCCTTATATGCAAAAAAGGTGTTCGTCCTGACGTTTTGCGAGGCCTTATTTTACCGCCGTCGGCGCTATCAGGGGAAGCGGGCCCGCTCCTTCCGCCTTCCTGGAACCGTGCCTCGGCCCCGAGGGCCCAGGATTACCCTCATACCGGTTCTCACGACATGCATCGACACTCGGCTCAGCCCCGGCAGCCGCAGCTCCCGCCGGCCCGACCAGCCGGGTCCGTCCCCCTGGCCGGCGCCCGGAGCGTTTGGACTTTGTCGTTTTTTCATCCAACACTCTCCTCTGGCAAATGCCATGGACTTCAGCGGGGGCTGCCGCGGGCTGTTCCCCGCCTCCTGGGTGTCCTGCCCTGCAACACCGGAGGCACAGGCACACTGCTGCCAACAGCCCGCTCTCCATCACCCCCCAGCCCCTTCTGCATACATCTGCCGGGGGTGCTTTTTTGCCTCCCCCCATTTTGGCCTATGGGGAAAAGCCAGGGGGAAAACGTCCAGAGTCAGGCCGACCTCCTGGAACTCCAGCTCGGCCTGGAGCCACCGGTTTGTCCCCTTCCCGGTTCTCACGACATGCACCGACACTCGGCTCAGCCCCGGCAGCCGCAGCACCCGCCGGCCCGGCCAGCCGGGTCCGTTCCCCTGGCCGGCACGCCTGGAGCATCTGGACTTTGTCGTTTTTCCTCCAAGACTCGCCTCTGGCAAATGCCATGGACTTCAGCGGGGGCTGCCGCGGGCTGTTCCCCGCCTCCTGGGTGTCCTGCCCTGCAACACCGGAGGCTCAGGCAGGGTCTTCAGCTACTGCTGGTAGGTGCACCTCGGGGGCCCTCCGCAGCCGCCCCGGGCCACCCCTGCAGCCAGCACACTGCTGCCAACAGCCCGCTCCCCATCACCAGCCAGCCCCTCTGCATACATCTGCTGGGGGTGCTTTTTTGACTTCCCCCCTTTTGGCCTATGGGGAAAAGCCAGGGGGACAATCTCCAGAGTCCTGCCGACCTCCTGGAACTCCAGCCCGGCCTGGAGCCACCGGTCTGTCCCCTTCCCGGTTCTCAGGGATTTTTGGACTTGTGATTTTCGTGATTCGTCTCTTCAAACTTTGTTGGACTACAATGGGGGGGCGACCGGCGGTCCGTGCCCAGCCTCCAGGGTGTCCTGCCCTGCAACACCAGAGGCTCGGGCAGGGTCTTGACCAACTACTGTTGGGTGCTCCTAGGGGGCCCCTCCACACCCCCAGGCCCACCTCCAGGACATCCCTCCCGGCCCCTGGAGCAGCCAGCACCCCCTCGCCGTCAACACTCTCCCCCCGTGGGGACTTTGAAACTTTTCTGACCGTGCAAGCTTCATCAAACGGCAAGGGGGCAACCGGCGTTCTGTGCCCAGCCTCCTGGGGTCCTGCCCGGGCACATCGGAGGCTCTGGCTGGGTGTTGAGTCACTACTGGCAGATGCACTCAGGGGGCCCTACGCTGCCGCCCATGCACACTGCTGCCAACAGCCCGCTCCCCATCACCCGCCAGCCCCTCTGCATACATCTGCCGGGGGTGCTTTTTTGACTTCCCCCATTTTGGCCTATGGGGAAAAGCCAGGGGGAAAACCACCAGAGTCAGGCCGACCTCCTGGAACCCCAGCTCGGCCCGGAGCCACCGGTTTGTCCCCTTCCCGGTTCTCAGGACATGCATTGACACCCGGCTCAGCACCGGCAGCCGCAGCCCTCGCCAGCCCGGCCAGCCGGGTCCGCCACCCTGGCCGGCGCCTGGAGCGTTTGGACTTTGTCATTTTCATGACTTGTCTCCTCAAACTTTGTCCGACTGCAAGGGGGGCTGCCGCAGTCCGTGCCCAGCCTCCAGGGGTTGCCCCCGGCCACTGGAGCAGCCAGCACCCCCTCGCCGTCAACACTCTCTCCCCGTTGGGACTTTGAAACTTTTCTGACCGTGCAAGCTTCGTCAAACGGCAAGGGGGCAGGCTGCGGTCTGTGCCCGGCCTCCTGGGGTCCTGCCCGGGCACATCGGAGGCTCAGCCTGGGTTTTCCGCCACCACTGGTAGGTGCGCTTTGGGGGCCCTCCGCAGCCGCCCCGGGCCACCCCTGCAGCCAGCACACTGCTGCCAACAGCCCGCTCTCCATCACCAGCCAGCCCCTCTGTACACATCTGCCGGGGGGGTGCTTTTTTTGAGACATACTGTCACTTTGTCAAAGACCGCACACCGCTCGTTCCCTTATACCCCGACAAGGTGTTCGTGGTGACGTTTTGCGAGGCCTTATTTTACCGCCGTCGGCGCTATCAGGGGAAGCAGGCCCGCTCCTTCCGCCCTCCTGGAACCGTGCCTCGGCCCGGAGCGGCCAGGTTTACCCTCATACCGGTTCTCGTGACCTGCATTGACACTCGGCTCTTCCCCAGCCGCCGTAGCTCCCGCCGGTCCCAGCCAGCCAGGTCCGCCCCCCTGGCCGGCGCCTGGAGCGTTTGGACTTTGTCATTTTCATGACTTGTCTCCTCAAACTTTGTTCGACTGCAAGGGGGGGGGGGCTGCCGCGGTCCGTGCCCAGCCTCCAGGGGTTGCCCCCGGAGCAGCCAGCACCCCCTCGCCGTCAACACTCTCTCCCCGTGGGGACTTTGAAACTTTTCTGACCGTGCAAGCGTCATCAGACGGCAAGGGGGCAGGCTGCGGTCTGTGCCCGGCCTCCTGGGGTCCTGCCCGGGCACATCGGAGGCTCAGCCAGGGTCTTGGGCCCCTACTGGTAGGTGCACTTTGGGGGCCCTCCGCAGCCGCCCAGGCCCACCCCTGCAGCCACCACACGGCTGCCAACAGCCCGCTCTCCATAACCCCCCAGCCCATTGCATACATCTGCTGGGGGTGCTTTTTTGACTTCCCCCATTTTGGCCTATGGGGAAAGGCCGGGGGGGGAAACCTCCAGAGTCAGGCCGACCTCCTGGAACTCCAACCCGGCCTGGAGCCACTGGTTTGTCCCCTTCCCGGTTCTCAGGACATGCGTCGACACTCGGCTAAGCCCCGGCAGCCACAGCCCCCGTCGGCCGGGCCAGCCGGGTCCACCACCCTGCCCGGCGCCCAGAGCGTTTGGACTTTGTCGTTTTTTTCTCCAAGACTCGCCTCTGGCACATGCCATGGGCTTCAGCGGGGGCTGCTCCCCGCCTCCTGGGTGTCCTGCCCGGGCACATCGGAGGCACAGGCAATGTCTTGAGCCACCACTGGTAGGTGCACTCAGGGGGCCCTCCGCAGCCGCCCTGGGCCACCCCTGCAGCCAGCACACTGCTGCCAACAGCCCGCTCTCCATCGCCCCCCAGCCCCTCTGCATACATCTGCTGGGGGTGCTTTTTTGACTTCCCCCATTTCGGCCTATGGGGAAAAGCCAGGGGGAAAACCTCCAGAGTCAGGCCGACCTCCTGGAACTCCAGCTCGGCCTGGAGCTACTGGTCTGTCCCCTTCCCGGTTCTCAGGACCTGCATTGACACTCGGCTCAGCCCCAGCCGCCGCAGCCCCCGCCGGCCCGGCCAGCCGGGTCCGCACCCCTGGACGGCACGCCTGGAGCGTTTGGACTTTGTCATTTTCATGACTTGTCTCCTCAGACATTGTCCGACTGCAAGGGGGGCGGCCGCGGTCCGTGCCCAGCCTCCAGGGGTTGCCCCCGGCCCCTGGAGCAGCCAGCACCCCCTCGCCGTCAACACTCTCTCCCCGTCGGGACTTTGAAACTTTTTCTGACCGTGCAAGCTTCATCAAACGGCAAGGGGGCAGGCTGCGGTCTGTGCCCGGCCTCCTGGGGTCCTGCCGGGGGACATCGGAGGCTCAGCCAGGGTCTTGAGCCACCGCTGGCAGGTGCACTCTGGGGGCCCTCCGCAGCCGCCCATGCACACCTCTGCAGCCTGCACACTGCTGCCAACAGCCCGCTCCCCATCACCCGCCAGCCCCTCTGCATACATCTGCTGGGGGTGCTTTTTTGCCTCCCCCCGTTTTGGCCTATGGGGAAAAGCCAGGGGGAAAACCACCAGAGTCATGCCGAACTCCTGGAACTCCAGCTCGGCCTGGAGCTACTGATCTGTCCCCTTCCCGGTTCTCAGGACATGCATTGACACTCGGCTCAGCCCCGGCAGCCGCAGCCCCCGCCAGCCCGGCCAGCCGGGTCTGCCCCCCTGGCCGGCGCCTGGAGCGTTTGGACTTTATCATTTTCATGACTTGTCTCCTCAAACTTTGTCCGCCTGCAAGGGGGGCGGCCGCGGTCCGTGCCCAGCCTCCAGGGGTTGCCCCCGGCCCCTGGAGCAGCCAGCACCCCCTCGCCGTCAACACTCTCTCCCCGTTGGGACTTTGAAACTTTTCTGACCGTGCAAGCTTCATCAAACGGCAAGGGGGCAGGCTGCGGTCTGTGCCCGGCCTCCTGGGGTCCTGCCCGGGCACATCGGAGGCTCAGCCAGGGTTTTGAGCCACTGCTGGCAGGTGCACTCAGGGGGCCCTCCGCAGCCGCCCAGGCCCACCCCTGCAGCCAGCACATGGCTGCCAGCAGCCACCACACAGCTGCCAACAGCCCGCTCTCCATCGCCCCCCAGCCCCCCTGCATACATCTGGCGGGGGTGCTTTTTTGACTTCCCCCATTTTGGCCTATGGGGAAAAGCCAGGGGGGACACCTCCAGAGTCAGGCCGACCTCCTGGAACTCCAGCTCGGCCCGGAGCCACCGGTTTGTCCCCTTCCCGGTTCTCAGGACATGCATTGACACCCAGATCTTCCCTGGCAGCCGCAGCTCCCGCCGGCCCGGCCAGCCAGGTCCGCACCCCTGGCCGGCGCCTGGAGCGTTTGGACTTTGTCATTCTCATGACTTGTCTCCTCAAACTTTGTTCGACTGCAAGAGGGGCTGCCGGGGTCCGTGCCCAGCCTCCAGGGGTTGCCCCCGGCCCCTGGAGCAGCCAGCACCCCCTCGCCGTCAACACTCTCTCCCCGTTGGGACTTTGAAACTTTTCTGACCGTGCAAGCTTCATCAAACGGCAAGGGGGCAGGCTGCGGTCTGTGCCCGGCCTCCTGGGGTCCTGCCCGGGGACATCGGAGGCTCCGCCTGGGTCTTGAGCAACTACTGGTAGGTGCGCTTTGGGGGGCCCTCCGCAGCCGCCCCGGGCCACCCCTGCAGCCAGCACACTGCTGCCAACAGCCCGCTCT
The DNA here is from genome assembly GCF_035609145.1 of Eleutherodactylus coqui. NCBI lineage: Eukaryota > Metazoa > Chordata > Amphibia > Anura > Eleutherodactylidae > Eleutherodactylus > Eleutherodactylus coqui. The sequence goes on from NW_027102063.1 coordinate 31,448, forward strand.
CCATCACCAACCAGCCAGCCAGCCCCGTCTGCACACATCTGCCGGGGGTGCTTTTTTTGAGACATACTGTCACTTTGTCAAAGACCGCACACCGCTCGTTCCCTTATACCCCGACAAGGTGTTCGCGGTGACGTTTTGCGAGGCCTTATTTTACCGCCGTCGGCGCTATCAGGGGAAGCAGGCCCGCTCCTTCCGCCTTCCCGGAACCGTGGCTCGGCCCGGAGCGACCAGGATTACCCTCATACCGGTTCTCATGACATGCATTGACACTCGGCTCAGCCCCGGCAGCCGCAGCTCCCACCGGCCAGGCCAGCCGTGTCTGCCCCCCTGGCCGGCACGCCTGGAGCGTTTGGACTTTGTCATTTTTTCCCCCAAGACTCGCCTCTGCCAACTGCCAAGGACTTCAGCAGGGGCTGCCACGGCTGTTCCCCGCCTCCTGGGGTTCATGCCCGGGCACACCGGAGGCTCAGGCATTGTCTTGAGCGACTACTGTTGGGTGCTCTCACGGGGCCCCTCCACACCCCCAGGCCGACCTCCAGGGGCTCCAGCCCGGCCCCAGGGGCAGCCAGCACCCCTTCGCCGTCAACACTCTCCCCCCGTTGGGACTTTGAAACTTTTCCGACCGTGCAAGCGTCATCGGACGGCAAGGGGGTAAGCTGCGGGCTCTGCCCGGCCTCCTGGTGTCCTGCCCGGCCCCGTGGGGCGGACAGGCAGGGTTTCTCACCCACTACCCGTAGGCACTCTCAGGGGGCCCTCCGCGCCCTCAGGCCGCCCTCCCCGGGCTTCCCCCGGGTCCGCGGAGCAGCCCGACACCCCTCGCCGCACCGTCTCTCGCCCCCGTTGGGACTTTGAAACTTTTCCCCCCCGTGCAAACCTCACCGGGGGGCAGAGGGAGAGACCCGCGGGCCGTGCCCGGCCTCCCGGGACTCCCTCCGGGCAGCGCGGGCGGCTCGGACGGGGTTTTGAGCGAGTGCTGGGGGGGGTGTCTTCGGGGGCCCCCCGCGGGCCCCCCGGGGCACCTGCGCGGGGTGGCCCCTGCTGCCAGACACCCACTCCCTATCGACCATCCAGCCCCCCTACATACATCTGGCGGGGGTGCTTTTTTGAGTTCCCCCATTTTGGCAACTTGGCACATCCTATGGGGAAACCGGCAAAATCATGCCGACCTCCTGGAACTCCGGCTCGGCCTGGAGCCGCCGGTTTGTCCCCTTCCCGGTTCTCAGGCATTTTCGGACTTTGTCATTTTTTCAGCACTCTGTCAATGCGGCCAGCGGGAGCTGCCGCGGTCTGTGCCCAGGCACCAGGCTCTCCAAACGGACACCGGCGGAGGGTCAGGGGGTGTCTCGGCCAGATACTGAAAAACACTCAGGGGGTGCCCAGGCACCAGGCACTCCAAACGGACACCGTCGGAGGGTCAGGGGGTGTCTCAGCCAGATACTGAAAAACACTCAGGGGCGCACGGGGGCTGCACAGGGCCACCCCGGGCGGCCATATTGGCGGCTGGGACCCCCTATTCAGCAAACGCCAGGGGGCGCTCAGGGACACCCGGGGGCTGCTCCACTCGCCCCAGGCCGGCCTCCCTGAGGCGGGCACGTTAGCGGCTGAGACCCCCTCTCGAGCAGAGACCGGGGGGCGCTCGGGGACACACGGGGGCTGCTCCACTCGCCCCAGGCCGGACTCCCTGAGGCGGGCACATCAGCGGCTGAGAACCCCTCTCCACCAATGACCGGGGGACGCTCAGGGACACACGGGGGCTGCTCCACTCGCCCCAGGCCGGCCTCCCTGGGTACCCAGGCGGGCACATTAGCGGCTGAGACCCCCTCTCGACCAAAGACCGGGGGCGCTCAGGGACACGCGGGGGCTGCTCCACTCGCCCCAGGCCGGCCTCCCTGAGGCGGGCACATTAGCGGCTGAGACCCCCTCTCGACCAGAGACCGGGGGGCACTCGGGGACACACGGGGGCTGCTCCACTCGCCCCAGGCCGGACTCCCTGAGGCGGGCACATTAGCGGCCGAGACCCCCTCTCGACCAGAGACCGGGGGGCGCTCGGGGACACACGGGGGCTGCTCCACTCGCCCCAGGCCGGACTCCCTGAGGCGGGCACATTAGCGGCCGAGACCCCCTCTCCACCAGAGACCGGGGGGCGCTCGGGGACACACGGGGGCTGCTCCACTCACCCCAGGCCGGACTCCCTGAGGCCGGCACATTAGCGGCTGAGACCCCCTCTCCACCAAAGACCGGGGGGCGCTCGGGGACACACGGGGGCTGCTCCACTCGCCCCAGGCCGGACTCCCTGAGGCGGGCACATTAGCGGCTGAGACCCCCTCTCCACCAAAGACCGGGGGCACTCAGGGACACACGGGGGCCGCTCCACTCGCCCCAGGCCGGACTCCCTGAGGCGGGCACATTAGCGGCTGAGACCCCCTCTTCAGCAAACGCCAGGGGACACTCGGGGACACACGGGGGCTGCTCCACTCGCCCCAGGACGGACTCCCTGAGGCGGGCACATTAGCGGCTGGGACCCCCTCTCCACCAAAGACCGGGGGGCGCTCGGGGACACACGGGGGCTGCTCCACTCGCCCCAGGCCGGACTCCCTGAGGCGCGCACATTAGCGGCTGGGACCCCCTCTCCACCAAAGACCGGGGGGCGCTCGGGGACACACAGGGGCTGCTCCACTCGCCCCAGGCCGGCCTCTGTAGGTACCCAGGCGGGCACATTAGCGGCTGAGACCCCCTCTCCACCAAAGACCGGGGGGCGCTCGGGGACACACAGGGGCTGCTCCACTCGCCCCAGGCCGGCCTCTCTAGGTACCCAGGCGGGCACATTAGCGGCTGAGACCCCCTCTTGACCAAAGACCGGGGGACACTCAGGGACACACGGGGGCTGCTCCACTCACCCCAGGCCGGCCTCCCTAGGTACCCGGGCGGGCACATTAGCGGCTGAGACCCCCTCTTCAGCAAACGCCAGGGGACGCTCAGGGACACACGGGGGCTGCTCCACTCGCCCCAGGCCGGACTCCCTGAGGCGGGCACATTAGCGGCTGAGACCCCCTCTCCACCAAAGACCGGGGGGGGGGCGCTCGGGGACACACGGGGGCTGCTCCACTCGCCCCAGGCCGGACTCCCTGCGTACCCGGGCGGGCACATTAGCGGCTGAGACCCCCTCTCGACCAAAGACCGGGGGACGCTCAGGGACACACGGGGGCCCCTCCGCGCCCCCAGGCCGACCTCCAGGGCCTCCCTCCCGGCCCCTGGAGCAGCCAGCACCCCCTCGCCGTCAACACTCTCTCCCCGTTGGGACTTTGAAACTTTTCTGACCGTGCAAGCTTCATCGGACGGCAAGGGGGCAGGCTGCGGTCTGTGCCCGGCCTCCTGGGGTCCTGCCCGGGCACATCGGAGGCTCAGCGGGGGTTTTGAGCCACCGCTGGCAGGTGCACTCAGGGGGCCCTCCGCAGCCGCCCCGGGCCACCCCTGCAGCCAGCACACCGCTGCCAACAGCCCGCTCTCCGTCACCAGCCAGGCCCGTCCGCGCACATCTGCCGGGAGGGAGCTTTTTTTGAGACATACTGTCACTTTGTCAAAGACCGCACACCGCTCGTTCCCATATACCCCGACAAGGTGTTCGTGGTGACGTTTTGCGAGGCCTTATTTTACCGTCGTCGGCGCTATCAGGGGAAACACGCCCGCTCCTTCCGCCTCCCTGGTACCCTGGCTGGGCCCGGAGCGACCAGGATTACCCTCATACCGGTTCTCACGACCTGCACTGACACTCGACTCTGCCCCGGCCGCCGCAGCTCCCGCAGGCCCGGCCAGCCGGGTCCGCCCCCCTGGCCGGCGCCCGGAGCGTTTGGACTTTGTCGTTTCTTCTCCAAGACGCGTCTCTGCCAACTGCCGTGGACTTCAGCGGGGGCTGCTCCCCGTCTCCTGGGTGTCCTGCCCGGGCACATCGGAGGCTCAGCCTGGGTCTTCAGCCCCTACTGGTAGGTGCACTCAGGGGGCCCTCCGCAGCCGCCCAGGCCCACCCCTGCAGCCAGCACACGGCTGCCAGCAGCCACCACACAGCTGCCAACAGCCCGCTCTCCGTCACCCCCCAGCCCCTTCTGCATACATCTGCTGGGGGTGCTTTTTTGACTTCCCCCCTTTGGCCAATGGGGAAAAAGCTAAGGGGAAAACCTCCAGAGTCAGGCCGACCTCCTGGAACTCCAACCCGGCCTGGAGCCACCGGTTTGTCCCCTTCCCGGTTCTCACGACATGCATCGACACTCGGCTCAGCCCCGGCAGCCGCAGCCCCCGCCGGCCCCGCCAGCCCGGTCCGCAACCCTGGCCAGCGCCTGGAGCGTTTGGACTTTGTCATTTTTTCTCAAAGACCCATCTCTGCCAACTGCCGTGGGCTTCAGCGGGGGCTGCTCCCCGCCTCCTGGGTGTCCTGCCCGGGCACATCGGAGGCTCAGGCAATGTCTTGAGCCACCGCTGGCAGGTGCACTCAGGGGGCCCTCCGCAGCCTCCCAGGCCCACCCCCGCAGCCAGCACATGGCTGCCAGCAGCCACCACACAGCTGCCAACAGCCCGCTCTCCGTCACCCCCCAGCCCCTTATGCATACATCTGCTGGGGGTGCTTTTTTGACTTCCCCCCTTTTGGCCTATGGGGAAATGCTAAGGGGAAAACCTCCAGAGTCAGGCCGACCTCCTGGAACTCCAACCCGGCCTGGAGCCACAGGTTTGTCCCCTTCCCGGTTCTCACGACATGCATCGACACTCGGCTCAGCCCCGGCAGCCGCAGCTCCCGCCGGCCCGGCCAGCCCGGTCCGCACCCCTGGCCAGCGCCTGGAGCGTTTGGACTTTGTCATTTTTTCTCAAAGACCCATCTCTGCCAACTGCCGTGGGCTTCAGCGGGGGCTGCTCCCCGCCTCCTGGGTGTCCTGCCCGGGCACATCGGAGGCTCAGGCAATGTCTTGAGCCACCGCTGGTAGCTGCACTCAGGGGGCCCTCAGCAGCCGCCCAGGCCCACCCCTGCAGCCAGCACACGGCTGCCAGCAGCCACCACACAGCTGCCAACAGCCCGCTCTCCGTCACCCCCCAGCCCCTCCTGCATACATCTGCTGGGGGTGCTTTTTTGACTTCCCCCCTTTTGGCCTATGGGAAAAAGCTAAGGGAAAAACCTCCAGAGTCAGGCCGACCTCCTGGAACTCCAACCCGGCCTGGAGCCACCGGTTTGTCCCCTTCCCGGTTCTCAGGACATGCATAGACACTCGGCTCAGCCCCGGCCGCCGCAGCCCCCGCCGGCCCGGCCAGCCCGGTCCGCACCCCTGGCCAGCGCCTGGAGCGTTTGGACTTTGTCATTTTTTCTCCAAGACTCGCCTCTGCCAACTGCCGTGGGCTTCAGCGGGGGCTGCTCCCCGCCTCCTGGGTGTCCTGCCCGGGCACATCGTATGCTCAGGCAATGTCTTGAGCCACCGCTGGTAGGTGCACTCAGGGGGCAGTCCGCAGCCGCCCGGGGCCCACCCCTGCAGCCAGCACACGGCTGCCAGCAGCCACCACACAGCTGCCAACAGCCCGCTCTCCGTCACCCCCCAGCCCAACTCTGCATACATCTGCCGGGGGTGCTTTTTTGACTTCCCCCCTTTTGGCCTATGGGGAAAAGCTAAGGGGAAAACCTCCAGAGTCAGGCCGACCTCCTGGAACTCCAACCCGGCCTGGAGCCACCGGTTTGTCCCCTTCCCGGTTCTCAGGACATGCCTAGACACTCGGCTCAGCCCCGGCCGCCGCAGCCCCCGCCGGCCCGGCCAGCCCGGTCCGCACCCCTGGCCGGCACGCCTGGAGCGTTTGGACTTTGTCGTTTTTTTCAAAGACTCATCTCTGCCAACTGCCGTGGGCTTCAGCGGGGGCTGCTCCCCGCCTCCCGGGTGTCCTGCCCGGGCACATCGGAGGCTCAGGCAATGTCTTGAGCCACCGCTGGTAGCTGCGCTTTGGGGGCCCTCGGCAGCCGCCCAGGCCCACCCCTGCAGCCAGCACACGGCTGCCAGCAGCCACCACACAGCTGCCAACAGCCCGCTCTCCATCACCCCCCAGCCACTTCTGCATACATCTGCTGGGGGTGCTTTTTTGACTTCCCCCGTTTTGGCCTATGGTAAAATGCTAAGGGGAAAACCTCCAGAGTCAGGCCGACCTCCTGGAACTCCAGCTCGGCCTCGAGCCACCGGTTTGTCCCCTTCCCGGTTCTCACGACATGCATCGACACTCGGCTCAGCCCCAGCAGCTGCAGCTCCCGCCGGCCCGGCCAGCCCGGTCCGCACCCCTGGCCAGCGCCTGGAGCGTTTGGACTTTGTCATTTTTTTTCAAAGACTCGTCTCTGCCAACTGCCGTGGGCTTCAGCGGGGGCTGCTCCCCGCCTCCTGGGTGTCCTGCCCGGGCACATCGTATGCTCAGGCAATGTCTTGAGCCACCGCTGGTAGGTGCACTCAGGGGGCCCTCCGCAGCCGCCCAGGCCCACCCCTGCAGCCAGCACACGGCTGCCAGCAGCCACCACACAGCTGCCAACAGCCCGCTCTCCGTCACCCCCCAGCCCATCTGCATACATCTGGCGGGGGTGCTTTTTTGACTTCCCCCCTTTTGGCCTATGGGGAAAAGCCAGGGGGGAAACCTCCAGAGTCAGGCCGACCTCCTGGAACTCCAACCCGGCCTGGAGCCACAGGTTTGTCCCCTTCCCGGTTCTCAGGACAAGCATAGACACTCGGCTCAGCCCCGGCCGCCGCAGCCCCCGCCGGCCCGGCCAGCCCGGTCCGCACCCCTGGCCAGCGCCTGGAGCGTTTGGACTTTGTCATTTTTTCTCAAAGACCCATCTCTGCCAACTGCCCTGGGCTTCAGCGGGGGCTGCTCCCCGCCTCCTGGGTGTCCTGCCCGGGCACATCGGAGGCTCAGGCAATGTCTTGAGCCACCGCTGGCAGGTGCACTCAGGGGGCCCTCCGCAGCCTCCCGGGCCCACCCCCGCAGCCAGCACACGGCTGCCAGCAGCCACCACACAGCTGCCAACAGCCCGCTCTCCGTCACCCCCCAGCCCCTTATGCATACATCTGCTGGGGGTGCTTTTTTGACTTCCCCCCTTTTGGCCTATGGGATAATGCCAAGGGGAAAACCTCCAGAGTCAGGCCGACCTCATGGAACTCCAACCCGGCCTGAAGCCACCGGTTTGTCCCCTTCCCGGTTCTCACGACATGCATCGACACTCGGCTCAGCCCCGGCAGCCGCAGCTCCCGCCGGCCCGGCCAGCCCGGTCCGCACCCCTGGCCAGCGCCTGGAGCGTTTGGACTTTGTCATTTTTTCAAAGACTCATCTCTGATAACTGCCGTGGGCTTCAGCGGGGGCTGCTCCCCGCCTCCTGGGTGTCCTGCCCGGGCACATCGGAGGGTCAGCCTGGGTCTTGAGCCACTGCTGGTAGGTGCGCTTTGGGGGCCCTCGGCAGCCGCCCAGGCCCACCCCTGCAGCCAGCACACGGCTGCCAGCAGCCACCACACAGCTGCCAACAGCCCGCTCTCCGTCACCCCCCAGCCCCTCCTGCATACATCTGCTGGGGGTGCTTTTTTGACTTCCCCCCTTTTGGCCTATGGGATAATGCCAAGGGGAAAACCTCCAGAGTCAGGCCGACCTCATGGAACTCCAACCCGGCCTGAAGCCACCGGTTTGTCCCCTTCCCGGTTCTCACGACATGCGTCAACACTCGGCTCAGCCCCGGCCGCCGCAGCCCCCGCCGGCCCGGCCAGCCCGGTCCGCACCCCTGGCCAGCGCCTGGAGCGTTTGGACTTTGTCGTTTTTTTCAAAGACTCATCTCTGCCAACTGCCGTGGGCTTCAGCGGGGGCTGCTCCCCGCCTCCTGGGTGTCCTGCCCGGGCACATCGGAGGCTCAGGCAATGTCTTGAGCCACCGCTGGTAGCTGCACTCAGGGGGCCCTCCGCAGCCGCCCAGGACCACCCCTGCAGCCAGCACACGGCTGCCAGCAGCCACCACACAGCTGCCAACAGCCCGCTCTCCGTCACCCCCCAGCCCAACTCTGCATACATCTGCTGGGGGTGCTTTTTTGACTTCCCCCCTTTTGGCCTATGGGGAAAAGCTAAGGGGAAAACCTCCAGAGTCAGGCCGACCTCCTGGAACTCCAACCCGGCCTGGAGCCACCGGTTTGTCCCCTTCCCGGTTCTCAGGACATGCACTAATACTCGGCTCAGCCCCGGCAGCCGCAGCCCCCGCCGGCCTGGCCAGCCGGGTCCGCCACCCTGCCCGGCGCCTGGAGCGTTTGGACTTTGTCGTTTTTTCCCCCAAGACTCGCCTCTGCCAACTGCCATGGACTTCAGCGGGGGGTGCTCCCCGCCTCCTGGGTGTCCTGCCCGGGCACATCGGAGGCTCAGCCTGGGTCATCAGCCCCTACTGGTAGGTGCACTCAGGGGGCCCTCCGCAGCCGCCCAGGCCCACCCCTGCAGCCAGCACACGGCTGCCAGCAGCCACCACACAGCTGCCAACAGCCCGCTCTCCGTCACCCATCAGCCCAACTCTGCATACATCTGCCGGGGGTGCTTTTTTGACTTCCCCCGTTTTGGCCTATGGGGAAAAGCCAGGGGGAAAACCTCCAGAGTCAGGCCGACCTCCTGGAACTCCAACCCGGACTGGAGCCACCGGTTTGTCCCCTTCCCGGTTCTCAGGACATGCATCGACACTCGGCTCAGCCCCGGCAGCCGCAGCCCCCGTCGGCCGGGCCAGCCGGGTCCACCACCCTGCCCGGCGCCTGGAGCGTTTGGACTTTGTCATTTTCATGACTTGTCTCCTCAAACTTTGTTCGACTGCAAGGGGGGGCTGCCGCAGTCCGTGCCCAGCCTCCAGGGGTCGCCCCCGGAGCAGCCAGCACCCCCATCGCCGTCAACACTCTCTCCCCGTTGGGACTTTGAAACTTTTCTGACCGTGCAAGCTTCATCCAACGGCAAGGGGACAACCGGCGTTCTGTGCCCAGCCTCCTGGGGTCCTGCCGGGGGACATCGGAGGCTCAGCCAGGGTTTTGAGCCACTGCTGGCAGGTGCACTCAGGGGGCCCTCCGCAGCCGCCCAGGCCCACCCCTGCAGCCAGCACACTGCTGCCAGCAGCCACCACACAGCTGCCAACAGCCCGCTCTCCATCACCCCCCAGCCCATTGCATACATCTGCTGGGGGTGCTTTTTTGACTTCCCCCCTTTTGGCCTATGGGGAAAAGCCAGGGGGAAAACCTCCAGAGTCAGGCCGACCTCCTGGAACTCCAACCCGGCCTGGAGCCACCGGTTTGTCCCCTTCCCGGTTCTCAGGACATGCATTGACACTCGGCTCAGCCCCGGCAGCCGCGGCCCCCGCCGGCCCGGCCAGCCGGGTCCGCCCCCCTGCCCGGCGCCTGGAGCAGTTTGGACTTTGTCGTTTTTTCTCCAAGGCTCGCCTCTGGCACATGCTATGGACTTCAGCGGGGGCTGCTCCCCGCCTCCTGGGTGTCCTGCCCGGGCACATCGGAGGCTCAGCCTGGGTCTTGGGCCCCTACTGGTAGGTGCACTTTGGGGGCCCTCCGCAGCCGCCCAGGCCCACCCCTGCAGCCACCACACAGCTGCCAAAAGCCCGCTCTCCATCACCCGCCAGCCCCTCTGCATACATCTGCTGGGGGTGCTTTTTTCCCTCCCCCCGTTTTGGCCTATGGGGAAAAGCCAGGGGGAAAACCTCCAGAGTCCTGCCGACCTCCTGGAACTCCAGCCCGGCCTGGAGCCACCGGTTTGTCCCCTTCCCGGTTCTCAGGACATGCATTGACACTCGGCTCTTCCCCAGCCGCCGCAGCTCCCGCCGGCCCAGCCAGCCGGGTACGCCCCCCTGTCCGGCGCCTGGAGCGTTTGGACTTTGTCATTTTCATGACTTGTCTCCTCGAACTTTGTTCAACTGCAAGGGGGTGTGCCGCGGTCCGTGCCCAGCCTCCAGGGGTTGCCCCCGGCCCCTGGAGCAGCCAGCACCCCCTCGCCCTCAACACTCTCTCCCCGTTGGGACTTTGAAACTTTTCTGACGGTGCAAGCTTCATCAAACGGCAAGGGGGCAGGCTGCGGTCTGTGCCCGGCCTCCAGGGGTCCTGCCCGGGGACATCGGAGGCTCAGCCAGGGCTTTGAGCCACTGCTGGCAGGTGCACTCAGGGGGCCCTCCGCAGCCGCCCAGGCCCACCCCTGCAGCCAGCACACGGCTGCCAACAGCCCGCTCTCCATCACCCCCCAGCCCCTCTGCATACATCTGCTGGGGGTGCTTTTTTGACTTCCCCCATTGTGGCCAATGGGACAATGCCAAGGGGAAAACCTCCAGAGTCCTGCCGACCTCCTGGAACTCCAACCCGGCCTGGAGCCACCGGTTTGTCCCCTTCCCGGTTCTCAGGACATGCATTGACACTCGGCTCAGCCCCGGCAGCCGCAGCCCCCGCCAGCCCGGCCAGCCGGGTCCGCCCCCCTGGCCTGCACGCCTGGAGCGTTTGGACTTTGTCATTTTCATGACTCGTCTCCTCAAACTTTGTTCAACTGCAAGGGGGGCTGCCACGGCTGTTCCCCGCCCCCTGGGTGTCCTTCCCTGCAACACCGGAGGCTCAGGCAGGGTCTTGAGCAACTTCTGTTGGGTGCTCTCAGGGGGCCCCTCCGCACCCGCAGGCCCACCTCCAGGGCCTCCAGCCCGGCCCCACTGGCAGCCAGCACCCCCTCGCCGTCAACCCTCTCTCCCCGTTGGGACTTTGAAACTTTTTCCGACCGTGCAAGCTTCGTCAAACGGCAAGGGGGCAAGCGGCGGTCTGTGCCCGGCCTCCTGGGCGTCCTGCCCGGGGACATCGGAGGCTCAGGCTGGGTCTTGAGCCACCACTGGTAGGTGCGCTTTGGGGGCCCTCCGCAGCCGCCCCGGGCCACCCCTGCAGCCAGCGCACTGCTGCCAACAGCCCGCTCTCCGTCACCAGCCAGCCCCGTCTGCACGCATCTGCCGGGGGTGCTTTTTTTTGGAGAAATACTGTCACTTTGTCAAAGACCGCACACCGCTCGTTCCCTTATACCCCGACAAGGTGTTCGCGCTGACGTTTTGCGAGGCCTTATTTTACCGCCGTCGGCGCTATCAGGGGAAACAGGCCCGCTCCTTCCGCCTTCGTGGAACCGTGGCTCGGCCCGGAGCGACCAGGATTACCCTCATACCGGTTCTCACGACATGCATCGACACTCGGCTCAGCCCCTGCATCCGCAGCTCCCGCCGGCCCGGCCAGCCGGGTCTGCCCCCCCTGGCCGGCGCCTGGAGCGTTTGGACTTTGTCGTTTTTTTCTCCAAGACTCGCCTCTGCCAACTGCCAAGGACTTCAGCAGGGGCTGCCACGGCTGTTCCCCGCCTCCTGGGGTTCATGCCCGGGCACATCGGAGGCTCAGGCAGGGTCTTGAGCAACTACTGTTGGGTGCTCTCAGGGGGGCCCCTCCACACCCCCAGGCCGACCTCCAGGGGCTGCCCCCGGACCCTGGAGCAGCCTGCACCCCCCTCGCCGTCAACACTCTCCCCCCGTTGGGACTTTGAAACTTTTTCTGACCGTGCGAGCTTCGTCAAACGGCAAGGGGGCAAGCGGCGGGCTCTGCCCGGCCTCCTGGGGTCCTGCCCGGGGACATCGGAGGCTCAGCCAGGGTGTTGAGCCACTGCTGGCAGGTGCACTCAGGGGGCCCTCCGCAGCCGCCCATGCACACCTCTGCAGCCAGCACACTGCTGCCAACAGCCCGCTCTCCATCACCCGCCAGCCCCTCTGCATACATCTGCTGGAGGTGCTTTTTTGGCTTCCCCCATTTTGGCCAATGGGAAAATGCCAGGGGGGAAACCTCCAGAGTCAGGCCGACCTCCTGGAACTCCAACCCGGCCTGGAGCCACCGGTTTGTCCCCTTCCCGGTTCTCAGGACCTGCATTGACCCTCGGCTCTCCCCCGGCCGCCGCAGCTCCCGCCGGCCCGGCCAGCCGGGTCCGCCGCCCTGGACGGCACGCATGGAGCGTTTGGACTTTGTCATTTTCCTCACCAACACTCGCCTCTGCCAACTGCCAAGGACTTCAGCAGGGGCTGCCACGGCTGTTCCCCGCCTCCTGGGGTTCATGCCCGGGCACACCGGAGGCTCAGGCGGGGTCTTGAGCAACTGCTGTTGGGTGCTCTCAGGGGGCCCCTCCACACCCCCAGGCCGACCTCCAGGGGCTGCCCCCGGCCCCTGGGGCAGCCAGCACCCCCTCGCCGTCAACCCTCTCTCCCCGTTGGGACTTTGAAACTTTTCTGACCGTGCGAGCTTCATCGGACGGGAAGGGGGCGACCTGCGGGCTCTGCCCGGCCTCCCGGGGTCCCTGCCCGGGCCCCGTGGGAGGTACAGGCAGGGTTTCTCACCGACTACCCGTAGGCACTCTCAGGGGGCCCTCCGCGCCCTCAGGCCGCCCTCCCCGGGCTTCCCCCGGGTCCGCGGAGCAGCCCGCCACCCCTCGCCGCACCGTGTCTCGCCCCCGTTGGGACTTTGAAACTTGGCTCGCCGTGCAAACCTCTCCGGGGGACAGAGGGAGAGACCTGCGGGCCGTGCCCGGCCTCCCGGGACACCCTCCCCGCAGCGCAGGCGGCTCGGACGGGGTTTTCAGCGAGTGCTGGGGGGGGTGTCTTCGGGGGCCCCCCGCGGGCCCCCCGGGGCACCTGCGCGGGGTGGCCCCTGCTGCCAGGCACCCACTCCCTATCGACCATCCAGCCCCCCTACATACATCTGGCGGGGGTGCTTTTTTGAGTTCCCCCATTTTGGCAACTTGGCACCTCCTATGGGGAAACCGGCAGAATCATGCCGACCTCCTGGAACTCCGGCTCGGCCTGGAGCCGCCGGTTTGTCCCCTTCCCGGTTCTCAGGCATTTTCGGACTTTGTCATTTTTTCAGCACTCTGTCAATGCGGCCAGCGGGAGCTGCCGCGGTCTGTGCCCAGGCACCAGGCTCTCCAAACGGACGCCGGCGGAGGGTCAGGGGGTGTCTCGGCCAGATACTGTAAAACACTCAGGGGGTGCCCAGGCACCAGGCACTCCAAACGGACACCGTCGGAGGGTCAGGGGGTGTCTCGGCCAGATACTGAAAAACACTCAGGGGCGCACGGGGGCTGCACAGGGCCACCCCAGGCGGCTCCCCCGGGCACCCGGGCGGCCATATTGGCGGCTGGGACCCCCTATTCAGCAAACGCCAGGGGGCGCTCAGGGGCGCACGGGGGCTGCTCCACTCGCCCCAGGCCGGCCTCCCTGAGGCGGGCACATTAGCGGCTGAGACCCCCTCTCCACCAAAGACCGGGGGGCGCTCAGGGACACACGGGGGCTGCTCTACTCGCCCCAGGCGGGCACATTAGCGGCCGAGACCCCCTCTCCACCAGAGACCGGGGGGCGCTCAGGGACACACGGGGGCTGCTCCACTCGCCCCAGGCCGGCCCCCACTGGTACCCGGGCGGCCATATTGGCGGCTGAGACCCCCTCTTCAGCAAACGTCAGGGGACACTCAGGGACACACGGGGGCTGCTCCACTCGCCCCAGGCCGGCCTCCCTGAGGCGGGCACATTAGCGGCTGAGACCCCCTCTCCACCAGAGACCGGGGGACGCTCGGGGACACACGGGGGCTGCTCCACTCGCCCCAGGCCGGCCTCCCTGAGGCGGGCACATTAGCGGCTGAGACCCCCTCTCCACCAAAGACCGGGGGGCGCTCAGGGACACACGGGGGCTGCTCCACTCGCCCCAGGCCGGCCTCCCTGAGGCGGGCACATTAGCGGCTGAGACCCCCTCTCCACCAAAGACCGGGGGACGCTCAGGGACACACGGGGGCTGCTCCACTCGCCCCAGGCCGGCCCCCACTGGTACCCGGGCGGCCCTATTGGCGGCTGAGACCCCCTCTTCAGCAAACGCCAGGGGACGCTCAGGGACACACGGGGGCTGCTCCACTCGCCCCAGGCCGGCCTCCCTAGGTACCCGGGCGGGCACATTAGCGGCTGAGACCCCCTCTTCAGCAAACGCCAGGGGACGCTCAGGGACACACGGGGGCTGCTCCACTCGCCCCAGGCCGGCCTCCCTAGGTACCCGGGCGGGCACATTAGCGGCTGAGACCCCCTCTCGACCAAAGACCGGGGGACGCTCAGGGACACACGGGGGCCGCTCCACTCACCCCCAGGCCGACCTCCAGGGCCTCCCTCCCGGCCCCTGGAGCAGCCAGCGCCCCCTCGCCCTCAACACTCTCTCCCCCGTTGGGACTTTGAAACTTTTTCTGACCGTGCAAGCTTCATCGGACGGCAAAGGGGGCAAGCTGCGGTCCGTGCCCGGCCTGCTGGGGTCCTGCCCGGGGACATCGGAGGCTCAGCCAGGGTCTTGAGCTACTGCTGGTAGGTGCGCTTTGGGGGCCCTCCGCAGCCGCCCCGGGCCACCCCTGCAGCCAGCACACTGCTGCCAACAGCCCGCCGCTCTCCCACACCAGCCAGCCCCGTCTGCACACATCTGCCGGGGGTGCTTTTTTGAGAAACACTGTCACTTTGTCAAAGACCGCACACCGCTCGTTCCCTTATACCCCGACAAGGTGTTCGTGCTGACGTTTTGCGAGGCCTTATTTTACCGTCGTCGGCGCTATCAGGGGAAACGGGCCCGCTCCTTCCGCCCTCCTGGAACCCTGGCTCGGCCCGGAGCGACCAGGATTACCCTCATACCGGTTCTCACCACCTGCATCGACACGCGGCTCTGCCCCGGCCGCCGCAGCTCTCGCCGGCCCGGCCGGGTCCGCACCCCTGGCCGGCACGCCTGGAGCGTTTGGACTTTGTCGTTTTTTTCTCCAAGAGTCGCCTCTGGCACATGCCATGGACTTCAGCAGGGGCTGCTCCCCGCCCCCTGGGTGTCCTGCCCGGGCACATCGGAGGCTCAGCCTGGGTCTTCAGCCCCTACTGGTAGGTGCGCTTTGGGGGCCCTCCGCAGCCGCCCGGGGCCCACCCCTGCAGCCAGCACACGGCTGCCAGCAGCCACCACACAGCTGCCAAACAGCCCGCTCTCCGTCACCCCCCAGCCCAACTCTGCATACATCTGGCGGGGGTGCTTTTTTGACTTCCCCCCTTTTGGCCTATGGGGAAAAGCCAGGGGGAAAACCTCCAGAGTCAGGCCGACCTCCTGGAACTCCAACCCGGTCTGGAGCCACCGGTCTGTCCCCTTCACGGTTCTCAGGACCTGCATCGACCCTCGGCTCAGCCCCGGCCGCCGCAGCTCCCGCCGGCCCGGCCACCCGGGTCCGCACCCCTGGCCGGCACGCCTGGAGCGTTTGGACTTTGTCGTTTTTTCTCCAAGACCCATCTCTGCCAACTGCCGTGGGCTTCAGCGGGGGCTGCTCCCCGCCTCCTGGGTGTCCTGCCCGGGCACATCGGAGGCTCAGCCTGGGTCTCGAGCCCCCTACTGGTAGGTGCACTACGGGGGCCCTCCGCAGCCGCCCAGGCCCACCCCTGCAGCCAGCACACGGCTGCCAGCAGCCACCACACAGCTGCCAACAGCCCACTATCCATCACCCACCAGCCCCTCTGCATACATCTGCTGGGGGTGCTTTTTTGACTTCCCCCCTTTTGGCCTATGGGGAAAAGCCAGGGGGAAAACCTCCAGAGTCAGGCCGACCTCATGGAACTCCAACCCGGCCTGGAGCCACCGGTTTGTCCCCTTCCCGGTTCTCAGGACATGCACTGACACTCGGCTAAGCCCCGGCCGCCGCAGCCCCCGCCGGCCCGGCCAGCCCGGTCCGCACACCCCTGGCCAGCGCCTGGAGCGTTTGGACTTTGTCGTTTTTTCTCAAAGACCCGTCTCTGCCAACTGCCGTGGGCTTCAGCGGGGGCTGCTCCCCGCCTCCTGGGTGTCCTGCCCGGGCACATCGGAGGGTCAGCCTGGGTCTTGAGCTACTGCTGGTAGGTGCGCTTTGGGGGCCCTCGGCAGCCGCCCAGGCCCACCCCTGCAGCCAGCACACGGCTGCCAGCAGCCACCACACAGCTGCCAACAGCCCGCTCTCCGTCACCCTCCAGCCCCTTCTGCATACATCTGCCGGGGGTGCTTTTTTGACTTCCCCCCTTTTGGCCTATGGGGAAAAGCTAAGGGGAAAACCTCCAGAGTCAGGCCGACCTCCTGGAACTCCAACCCGGCCTGGAGCCACCGGTTTGTCCCCTTCCCGGTTCTCAGGACATGCACTGACACTCGGCTAAGCCCCGGCCGCCGCAGCCCCCGCCGGCCCGGCCAGCCCGGTCCGCGCCCCTGGCCAGCGCCTGGAGCGTTTGGACTTTGTCATTTTTTCTCAAAGACCCATCTCTGCCAACTGCCATGGACCTCAGCGGGGGCAGCTCCCCGCCTCCTGGGTGTCCTGCCCGGGCACATCGGAGGGTCAGGCAATGTCTTCAGCCACCGCGGGCAGGTGCACTCAGGGGGCCCTCCGCAGCCGCCCAGGCCCACCCCTGCAGCCAGCACACGGCTGCCAGCAGCCACCACACAGCTGCCAACAGCCCGCTCTCCGTCACCCCCCAGCCCAACTCTGCATACATCTGCTGGGGGTGCTTTTTTGACTTCCCCCCTTTTGGCCTATGGGGAAATGCTAAGGGGAAAACCTCCAGAGTCAGGCCGACCTCATGGAACTCCAACCCGGCCTGGAGCCACCGGTTTGTCCCCTTCCCGGTTCTCAGGACATGCATCGACACTCGGCTCAGCCCCGGCAGCCGCAGCTCCCGCCGGCCCGGCCAGCCCGGGTCCGCACCCCTGGCCGGCACGCCTGGAGCGTTTGGACTTTGTCATTTTTTTCAAAGACTCATCTCTGCCAACTGCCGTGGGCTTCAGCGGGGGCTGCTGCCCGCCTCCTGGGTGTCCAGCCCGGGCACATCGGAGGCTCAGCCTGGGTCTCGAGCCCCTACTGGTAGGTGCACTCTGAAGGGGCCCTCCGCAGCCGCCCAGGCCCACCCCTGCAGCCAGCACACGGCTGTCAGCAGCCACCACACAGCTGCCAACAGCCCACTATCCATCACCCACCAGCCCCTCTGCATACATCTGCTGGGGGTGCTTTTTTGACTTCCCCCCTTTTGGCCTATGGGGAAAAGCTAAGGGGAAAACCTCCAGAGTCAGGCCGACCTCCTGGAACTCCAACCCGGCCTGGAGCCACCGGTTTGTCCCCTTCCCGGTTCTCAGGACATGCACTGACACTCGGCTAAGCCCCGGCCGCCGCAGCCCCCGCCGGCCCGGCCAGCCCGGTCCGCGCCCCTGGCCAGCGCCTGGAGCGTTTGGACTTTGTCATTTTTTCTCAAAGACCCATCTCTGCCAACTGCCATGGACCTCAGCGGGGGCAGCTCCCCGCCTCCTGGGTGTCCTGCCCGGGCACATCGGAGGGTCAGGCAATGTCTTCAGCCACCGCGGGCAGGTGCACTCAGGGGGCCCTCCGCAGCCGCCCAGGCCCACCCCTGCAGCCAGCACACGGCTGCCAGCAGCCACCACACAGCTGCCAACAGCCCGCTCTCCGTCACCCTCCAGCCCAACTCTGCATACATCTGCCGGGGGTGCTTTTTTGACTTCCCCCCTTTTGGCCTATGGGGAAAAGCTAAGGGGAAAACCTCCAGAGTCAGGCCGACCTCCTGGAACTCCAGCCCGGCCTCGAGCCACCGGTTTGTCCCCTTCCCGGTTCTCAGGACATGCATAGGCACTCGGCTCAGCCCCGGCAGCCGCAGCTCCCGCCGGCCCCGGCCAGCCCGGTCCGCACCCCTGGCCAGCGCCTGGAGCGTTTGGACTTTGTCATTTTTTTCTCAAAGACCCATCTCTGCCAACTGCCGTGGGCTTCAGCGGGGGCTGCTGCCCGCCTCCTGGGTGTCCAGCCCGGGCACATCGGAGGCTCAGCCTGGGTCTTGAGCCCCTACTGGTAGGTGCACTCTGAAGGGGCCCTCCGCAGACGCCCAGGCCCACCCCTGCAGCCAGCACACGGCTGCCAGCAGCCACCACACAGCTGCCAACAGCCCGCTCTCCGTCACCCCCCAGCCCAACTCTGCATACATCTGCTGGGGGTGCTTTTTTGACTTCCCCCCTTTTGGCCTATGGGGAAATGCTAAGGGGAAAACCTCCAGAGTCAGGCCGACCTCCTGGAACTCCAACCCGGCCTGGAGCCACCGGTTTGTCCCCTTCCCGGTTCTCAGGACATGCACTAATACTCGGCTCAGCCCCGGCAGCCGCAGCTCCCGCCGGCCCGGCCACCCGGGTCCGCACCCCTGGCCGGCACGCCTGGAGCGTTTGGACTTTGTCGTTTTTTCTCCAAGACTCGCCTCTGCCAACTGCCATGGACTTCAGCGGGGGCTGCTCCCCGCCTCCTGGGTGTCCTGCCCGGGCACATCGGAGGCTCAGCCTGGGTCTCGAGCCCCCTACTGGTAGGTGCACTACGGGGGCCCTCGGCAGCCGCCCAGGCCCACCCCTGCAGCCAGCACACGGCTGCCAGCAGCCACCACACAGCTGCCAACAGCCCGCTCTCCGTCACCCCCCAGCCCCTTCTGCATACATCTGC
>NW_027102063.1:60000-68021 GCF_035609145.1 Eleutherodactylus coqui
CGCAGCTCCCGCCGGCCCGGCCAGCCGGGTACGCACCCCTGGTCGGCGCCTGGAGCGTTTGCACTTTGTCGTTTTTTTTCTCCAAGACTCCTCTCTGCCAACTGCTGTGGACTTCAGCGGCGGCTGCCGCGGGCTGTGCGCGGCCTCCTGGGGGTCCCGCCTGCCCGCGCAGGCAGCTAGGACAGGGTTATCAGCAAAGCCTGTGAGGCGCTCTCAGGGGGGGGCCTCCGCAGCCCCCCAAGGTGGCTTCGTACACCTCTTGAATGTTGGGGCCCGGCCGCTCGGAGAGCGGGGTCTACCCGGGCAGACAGCCTGTCGGCCCCGCGGCCTGGGCAGGCGGAGCGGGTACTCTTGCGCTCGGGGGCTCTGCTCGGCCCGGAGAGTTGGGTGCGGGGCGCCGTCGCCTCGCTGGAACCAGGGGCGTTGTGACGTTCGCACGCGCCTAGCCGCCGCCAGGACAGGCCGGAAAGGTTGAGCTGCATACGGATCTAAGCCGTTGCCCAAACTAACTCTGGCCCGTGTGACACAGCCGCGCGCGCGCTTTCCTACGACACTCGACCGCCGGGCTCCCTCGGCCTGGGAGGCACTCTCGGGGCAGGGGGCCACCGCAGCCCCCTTAAGGTGGCTTCGTACACCTCTTGAACGTTGGGGCCCGGCCGCTCGGAGAGCGGGGTCTACCCGGGCAGACAGCCTGTCGGCCCCGCGGCCTGGACAGGCGGAGCGGGGACTCTTGCGCTCGGGGGCTCTGCTCCAAGGAGCGAGAGCGGCCGCTCTGCACGGCCCGGAGAGCGGGGTGCGGGGCGCCGTCGCCTCGCTGGAACCAGGGGCGTCGTGACGTTCGCGCGCGCCTAGCCGCCGCCAGAACAGGCCGGAAAGGTTGAGCTGCATACGGATCTAAGCCGTTGCCCAAACTAACTCTGGCCCGTGTGACACAGCCGCGCGCGCGCTTTCCTACGACACTCGACCGCCGGGCTCCCTCGGCCTGGGAGGCACTCTCGGGGCAGGGGGCCACCGCAGCCCCCTTTAGGTGGCTTCGTACACCTCTTGAACGTGGCGCCCGGCCGCTCGGAGAGCTGGGTCTACCCGGGCAGACAGCCTGTCGGCCCCGCGGCCTGGGCAGGCGGAGCGGGTACTCTTGCGCTCGGGGGCTCTGCTCGGCCCGGAGAGTTGGGTGCGGGGCGCCGTCGCCTCGCTGGAACCAGGGGCGTTGTGACGTTCGCACGCGCCTAGCCGCCGCCAGGACAGGCCGGAAAGGTTGAGCTGCATACGGATCTAAGCCGTTGCCCAAACTAACTCTGGCTCGTGTGACCGACACAGCCGCGCACGCGCTTTCCTACGACACTCGACCGCCTGGCTCCCCTCGGCCTGGGAGGCACTCTCGGGGCGGGGGGCACCGCAGCCCCCCGAGGTGGCTTCGTACACCTCTTGAACGTTGGGGCCCGGCCGCTCGGAGAGCGGGGTCTACCCGGGCAGACAGCCCGTCGGCCCCGCGGCCTGGACAGGCGGAGCGGGGACACTTGCGCTCGGGGGCTCTGCTCCAAGGAGCGAGAGCGGCCACTCTGCTCGGCCCGGAGAGTGGGGTGCGGGGCGCCGTCGCATCGCTGGAGCCAGGGGCGTCGTGCCGTGCGCGCACGCCTAGCCGCCGCCAGAACAGGCCGGAAAGGTTGAGCTGCATACGGATCTAAGCCGTTGCCCAAACTAACTCTGGCCCGTGTGACCGACACAGCCGCGCACGCGCTTTCCTACGATACTCGACCGCCAGGCTCCCCTCGGCCTGGGAGGCACTCTCGGGGCGGGGGGCACCGCAGCCCCCTTAAGGTGGCTTCGTACACCTCTTGAACGTTGGGGCCCGGCCGCTCGGAGAGCGGGGTCGACCCGGGCAGACAGGCTGTCGGCCCCGCGGCCTGGACAGGCGGAGCGGGGACTCTTGCGCTCGGGGGCTCTGCTCCAAGGAGCGAGAGCGGCCGCTCTGCACGGCCCGGAGAGCGGGGTGCGGGGCGCCGTCGCCTCGCTGGAACCTGGGGCGTCGTGACGTTCGCGCGCGCCTAGCCGCCGCCAGAACAGGCCGGGAAGGTTGAGCTGCATACGGATCTAAGCCGTTGCCCAAGCTAACTCTGGCCCGTGTGACCGTCACAGCCGCGCACGCGCTTTCCTACGACACTCGACCACCTGGCTCCCCTCGGCCTGGGAGGCACTCTCGGGGCGGGGGGCACCGCAGCCCCCCAAGGTGGCTTCGTACACCTCTTGAACGTTGGGGCCCGGCCGCTCGGAGAGCGGGGTCTACCCGGGCAGACAGCCTGTCGGCCCCGCGGCCTGGACAGGCGGAGTGGGGACAAGCCAAGGCTACCGGCGGGCCTCGGACGGCCAGGGGTGGAAGGGCTCCACCTCAAGGTGGCTTCGTACACCTCTTGAACGTTGGGGCCCGGCCGCTCGGAGAGCGGGGTCTACCCGGGCAGACAGCCTGTCGGCCCCGCGGCCTGGACAGGCGGAGTGGGGACAAGCCAAGGCTACCGGCGGGCCTCGGACGGCCAGGGGTGGAAGGGCTCCACCTCAAGGTGGCTTCGTACACCTCTTGAACGTTGGGGCCCGGCCGCTCGGAGAGCGGGGTCTACCCGGGCAGACAGCCTGCTGGCCCCGCGGCCTGGACAGGCGGAGCGGGGAACCTTGCGCTCGGGGGCTCTGCTCGGCCCAGAGAGTGGGGTGCGGGGCGCCGTCGCCTCGCTGGAACCAGGGGCGTCGTGCCATTCGCGCGCGCCTAGCCGCCGCCAGAACAGGCCGGAAAGGATGAGCTTCATACGGATCTAAGCCGTTGCCCAAACTACCTCTGGCCCCTGTGACCGACACAGCCGTGGCACGCGCTTTCCTACGACACTCGACCGCCGGGCTCCCTCGGCCTGGGAGGCACTCTCAGGGCGGGGGGCACCGCAGCCCCCCCCAAGGTGGCTTCGTACACCTCTTGAACGTGGCGCCCGGCCGCTCGGAGAGCGGGGTCTACCCGGGCGGACAGCCTGTTGGCCCCGCGGCCTGGACAGGCGGAGTGGGGACAAGCCAAGGCTACCGGCGGGCGGGATCGACCGGGTAGCCGCCGTGGGGAACACAACTTGGACGCCTCGCGCCGTCGCGGACCACCGTCCTCCGTCTCTCTCCCTCTCTCGGAAGGGAGGCCGCCCGAGGCGCACGGGCCTCGGACGGCCGGGGGTGGAAGGGCTCCACCCCGAGGTGGCTTCGTACACCTCTTGAACGTGGCCGCCCGGCCGCTCGCTGAGAGCGGGGTCTACCCGGGCAGACAGCCCGTCGGCCCCGCGGCCTGGACAGGCGGAGCGGGGGCAAGCCAAGGCTACCGGCGGGCGGGATCGACCGGGTAGCCGCCGTGGGGAACACAACACGGACGCCTCGCGCCGTCGCGGACCACCGTCCTCCGTCTCTCTCTCCCTCTCTCGGAAGGGAGGCCGCCCGAGGCGCACGGGCCTCGGACGGCCGGGGGTGGAAGGGATCCACCCCCCGCGGGAAGGGGACGCGCGCCGGCGCCCGGACGCGGGAGCGTTGACCCGGGGGTCTTTACTCCGCCGAGGGGTAGCCCGGAGAAGGAGCGAGACCGGCCGGCGGGGGTGGAACACCCCCTCATGCCTCGCTCCTTCTGGGGATAAAGCGCGTCGTCCGCGGGCCGCCGTTCCCTATCCCCGCCGCCCTGGACCGCCCCCGCCTCGGCCGGAGCCCGAGGGGACAGGCGGGGGGTCCTTCGCTTTCGGGAAAACCGTCACCAAACGTGGGGCCCGTGCCCCGCTCTCGGCCGCCCTGAGGCGGGAGAGCTCGGATCGTTCTCTCTCGGCGTCGGCCCCACCGACGCACGACGCCCGGGAAAGGGCTGCACCCCCTGCGCCACGCTTCTCCCCCGGAGCACTCCCCCCGCAGGGGGCTCCGCGGGGTGTCCCGACACGCAGAGCCGCTCGCCTTCTTCCGCTGGGGACGGAAGGGACGCCTCCGCGCGTCCCTTCCCCATCCTCGAGAGCCGTACGCGCCGAGGGTGAACCCGCTCGCCGGGGCGCCGGGGAGCAGGGCCCTTGTGGTCCTTCCCCGGACATGGGCACGGCGAGGGTCCCCCGCCCGCGACGGCTCTCCCGTTGACCCACTCTCTCGCCTTGGGTGGTGGTGATGGAGGCGGCTGCCTACGCCTCAGCCCGGCATCTCGGAGGGGGGTCGCCCGGGCAGCCAGCCAGCCAGCCAGCCAGCCAGCCAGCCTGTCGGCCCCGCGGCCTGCACAGGCGGAGTGGGGACTCTTGCGCTCGATGACTCTGCTCCCAGGGAGGTGGCAGAGGGGCGGCCGCGGTGCTTTGACTTTCAGCGGTCCCCACTCCTCAGCACTCTGAGAAATACTGTCACTTTGTCAAAGACGGCACACCGCTCGTTCCCTTATATGCAAAAAAGGTGTTCGTCCTGACGTTTTGCGAGGCCTTAATTTACCGCCGTCGGGGCTATCAGGGGAAACAGGCCCGCTCCTTCCGCCCTCCTGGAACTGTGCCTCGGCCTGGAGCGACCATTATTACCCTCATACCGGTTCTCACGACATGCGCCGACACTCGGTTCAGCCCCGGCAGCCGCAGCTCCCGCCGGCCCGGCCAGCCGGGTCCGCACCCCTGGCCAGCGCCTGGAGCGTCTGGACTTTGTCATTTTTCCTCCAAGACTCGTCTCTGCCAACTGCCGTGGACTTCAGCAGGGGCTGCCTCGGGCTGTGCCCGGCCTCTTGGGGGTCCCGCCTGCCCGCGCAGGCAGCTAGGACGGGGTTATCAGCCCTCTCAGGGGGGCCTCCGCAGCCCCCCAAGGTGGCTTCGTACACCTCTTGAACGTTGGGCCCGGCCGCTCGGTGAGAGCGGGGTCTGCCCGGGCAGCCAGCCAGCCTGTCGGCCCCGCGGCCTGGACAGGCGGAGTGGGGACACTCGCGCTCGATGACTCTGCTCCCAGGGAGGTGGCAGAGGGGCGGACGCGGTGCTTTGACTTTGAGCGGTCCCCACTCCCTTCTCAGCACATTGAGAAATAGTCACTTTGTCAAAGGCCGCACACCGCTCGTTCCCTTATATGCAAAAAAGGTGTTCGTCCTGACGTTTTGCGAGGCCTTAATTTACCGCCGTCGGCGCTATCAGGGCAAACAGGCCCGCTCCTTCCGCCTTCCCGGAACCGTGGCTCGGCCCCGAGCGACCAGGTTTACCCTCATACCGGTTCTCACGACATGCATGGGTACTCGGCTCAGCCCCGGCAGCCGCAGCTCCCGCCGGCCCGGCCAGCCGGGTACGCCCCCCTGGCCGGCGCCTGGAGCGTTTGCACTTTGTCATTTTTCCTCAAAGACTCATCTCTGCCAACTGCCGTGGGATTCAGCAGGGGCTGCCACGGCTGTTCCCCGCCTCCTGGGTGTCCTGCCCTGCAACACCGGAGGGTCAGTCGGGGTCTTGAGCAACTACTGGTAGGTGCAGCACCTCGGGGGCCCTCTGCAGCCAGCACACGGCTGCCAACAGCCCGCTCTCCATCACCAGCCAGCCCATCTGCATACATCTGCTGGGGGTGCTTTTTTGACTTCCCCCGTTTTGGCCTATGGGGAAAAGCCAAGGGGGGAAACTCCAGAGTCATGCCGACCTCCTGGAACCCCAGCTCGGCCTGGAGCTACTGGTTTGCCCCCTTCCAGGTTCTCAGGACATGCATCGACACTCGGCTCTTCCCCAGCCGCCGCAGCTCCCCTCGGCCCGGCCAGCCGGGTCCGCCCCCCGGACCGGCGCCTGGAGCGTTTGGACTTTGTCGTTTTTTTCTCAAAGACTCATCTCTGCCAACGACTTCAGCAGGGGCTGCCACCTGCTGTTCCCCGCCAATGGGTGTCCTGACCTGCAACACCGGAGGCTCAGGTGTGGTCTTGAGCAACTGCTGGTAGGTGCACCTCGGGGGCCCACTGCAGCCAGCACACTGCTGCCAACAGCCCGCTCCCCGTCACCATCCAGCCCCTCTGCATACATCTGCCGGGGGTGCTTTTTTGACATCCCCCATTTTGGCCTATGGGGAAAAGCCAGGGGGAAAACCTCCAGAGTCAGGCCGACCTCCTGGAACTCCAGCTCGGCCTTGAGCTACTGGTTTGCCCCCTTCCCGGTTCTCAGGACATGCATCGATACTCGGCTCTTCCCCAGCCGCCACAGCTCCCGTCGGCCCGGCCAGCCGGGTCCGCCACCCTGGCCGGCGCCTGGAGCATTTGGACTTTGTCGTTTTTTCTCAAAGACTCATCTCTGCCAGCTGCCAAGGACTTCAGTAGGGGCTGCCACCTGCTGTTCCCCGCCAATGGGTGTCCTGCCCTGCCACACCGGAGGCTCAGGCAGGGTCTTGAGCAACTGCTGGTTGGTGCTCTCAGGGGGCCCCTCCACACCCCCAGGCCCACCTCCAGGGCCTCCCTCCCGGCCCCTGGAGCAGCCAGCGCCCCCTCGCCGTCAACGCTCTCTCCCCGTTGGGACTTTGAAACTTTTCTGACCGCGCAAGCTTCGTCAAACGGCAAGGGGGGCAGCCGGCGTTCTGTGCCCGGCCTCCTGGGGTCCTGCCCGGGCACATCGGAGGCTCAGCCAGGGTGTTGAGCCACCACTGGCAGGTGCACTCAGGGGGCCCTCCGCAGACGCCCATGCACACCTCCGCAGCCAGCACACTGCTGCCAACAGCCCGCTCCCCGTCACCCGCCAGCCCCTCTGCATACATCTGCTGGGGGTGCTTTTTTGACTTCCCCCATTTTGGCTTATGAGGAAAAGCCAGGGGGAAAACCTCCAGAGTCAGGCCGACCTCCTGGAACTCCGGCCCGGCCTGGAGCTACTGGTTTGCCCCCTTCCCGGTTCTCAGGACATGCATCGACACTCGGCTCAGCCCCGGCAGCCGCGGCTCCCGCCGGCCCGGCCAGCCGGGTACGCCACCCTGGCCGGCGCTTGGAGCGTTTGGACTTTGTCATTTTTCTCAAAGACCCATCTCTGCCAACTGCCGTGGGCTTCAGCAGTGGCTGCCGCGGGCTGTGCCCGGCCTACTGGGGGGTCCCGCCTGCCCGCGCAGGCAGCTAGGACAGGGCTCTCAGCAAGGGCTTGGAGGCGCTCTCAGGGGGGGGCCTCCGCAGCCCCCCAAGGTGGCTTCGTACACCTCTCGAACGTTGGGGCCCGGCCGCTCGGAGAGCGGGGTCTGCCCGGGCAGCCAGCCAGCCTGTCGGCCCCACGGCCCGCGCTGGCGGAGTGGGGACACTCGCGCTCGATGTCTCTGCTCCCAGGGAGGCGGCAGAGGGGCGGCCGCGGTGCTTTGACTTTGAGCGGTCCCCACTCCCTTCTCAGCACATTGAGAAATAGTCACTTTGTCAAAGACCGCACACCGCTCGTTCCCTTATATGCAAAAAAGGTGTTCGTCCTGACGTTTTGCGAGGCCTTAATTTACCGCCGTCGGCGCTATCAGGGAAAACGGGCACGCTCCTTCCGCCCTACTGGAACCGTGCCTCGGCCCGGAGCGACCAGGATTACCCTCATACCGGTTCTCACGACATGCATCGACACTCGGCTCTTCCCCGGCAGCCGCAGCTCCCGCCGGCCCGGCCAGCCGGGTCCGCCCCCCTGGCCGGCGCCTGGAGCGTTTGCACTTTGTCATTTTTTCTCAAAGACTCATCTCTGCCAACTGCCCTGGGCTTCAGCAGTGGCTGCCTCGGGCTGTGCCCGGCCTCTTGGGGGTCCCGCCTGCCCGCGCAGGCAGCTAGGACGGGGTTATCAGCCCTCTCAGGGGGGCCACCGCAGCCCCCCAAGGTGGCTTCGTACACCTCTTGAACGTTGGGCCCGGCCGCTCGGAGAGCGGGGTCTGCCCGGGCAGCCAGCCAGCCTGTCGGCCCCGCGGCCTGGGCAGGCGGAGTGGGGACCCTCGCGCTCGATGAGTCTGCTCCCAGGGAGGTGGCAGAGGGGCGGCCGCGGCGCTTTGACTTTGAGCGGTCCCCACTCCGCACATTGAGAAATAGTCACTTTGTCAAAGACCGCACACCGCTC
>NW_027102064.1:0-17997 GCF_035609145.1 Eleutherodactylus coqui
ACAAAATGATGGCTTTGTGCTGAAAAATCCCTCTAAATTGCTGGTTCCGTTCTTTATAATTCGCTGTCCACTGCCTGTTGTCAAGTGAAGTCCATCTCTAGTAACAGAAATAATACAATAGATTTCAAAAATACGGGAGCATACTGTCTGCTGCTGTCCCAGGAAGTGTATGGAGCGAAAGATGGAAGTTGAAGAAAGAGACTCTGACAGACATGGTTGCAGGAGCTGTTAGTGAGGGATTTACTGTCTCTCACAGCTCCTAGTATACATCTACACTGCTCAGTAATGCTGTTGTGTGTGCTATACGGTAGTTAGGGAGCAGAATCTGTAGTTTTCTCCGTGTGTAGTATATAGAGCCTTCATAGTAGCAGACTACACTCACAAGCTCAGGGACAACCAGAAAGTTAGAGATGGATCCTGCAGAGGGGGAAATTGGTGAAAAATGCCACATACAAGTCATATAAAGGTCAGATGTAGTGTTATACCTCGGGTGCACACATGGCAGCCTGTTCTGAAAAGCCTTCTGAAAGTACAGTTACACTTTGAAGGAATAGTCCCATATCATTAAGTTATCCTGGATAAGGGATAACTTGCTGATCGGTGGTGATCCGATTGTTGGGACCCCGCGAATGCAGAGAAATCATCCCTGACATGATCCAAAACTTTGACATCGGTGGTCAGTTTTGTGCATCACTGCTTCATTTATTTCAATGGGACCCCTAAACATAGCAGAGTTCAAGCACTTGGCATCCTCTGGTGGTCTCAGTCAAGTGAATGGCATCGCTGGAGAATGGCATCCTCTGGTAGTCTCCGTGAAGGGAATGGCATCACCAGAGATTGGCATCCTCTGGTGGTCTCAGTGAAGGTAATGGCATCACCAGAGATTGGCATCCTCTGGTGGTTTCAGCGAAGGTAATGGCATCACCAGAGATTGGTATCCTCTGGTGGTCTCAGTGAAGGGAATGGCATCACCAGAGATTGGTATCCTCTGGTGGTCTCAGTGAAGGGAATGGCATCACCAGAGATTGGCATCCTCTGGTGGTCTCAGTGAAGTGAATGGCATCACCAGAGATTGGTATCCTCTGGTGGTCTCAGTGAAGGGAATGGCATCACCAGAGATTGGTATCCTCTGGTGGTCTCAGTGAAGGGAATGGCATCACCAGAGATTGGTATCCTCTGGTGGTCTCAATGAAGTGAATGGCATCACCAGAGATTGCCAAGCACTTGAACTCTGTTATCTCTGACCGTTCTCATTGAAGTGGGTAGTGCGCATGCGCCGCACCGCTGTTAGTATTTAGGTAAGTGCCGGAGGCAATATCTAAATTGGCGGAGGTCCCAGTGGTCCCCCTGTGTATAGGGAATACCCTATTGACTTCCAATGTTGAATTGCAGGTGCTGCTATATGTGCACAATTTAGTGGCACCTATAGAAACGACCTACAGCCACCTGGAGAATGCAGCCGCGTCCTCAGATAACCCGGATTGTTTTCCATCGTCTTCCATGTAGTAAGAAAAAAAGTGTAATTGAGAATCCGATGAAAGATTCTCTTTATGGCTTTAGTTTCATGATTTGCTTTCTTCATTTCATCCCAGCAAGCAAAGACTAAGCTGTTATTTAAGTGTCAGGCTGTGTGGTTCAGTGCGAAGCAATCGTCAGGCTGATCGGCACTTTCTGATCACTGGCAGCATTCTTTGTCTGGCCTTCAATCATATAAAGCACAGCAAACATTCTGATGGCTAATGGCAGGCCATGATGTATCCAAGCCGGTGCCTATGAATAATGCAGGCCGGACAGGTGGAAGCACCGAGGTATTGTCCCTCTTGTAGCTTGTTTATGAGGCTTGGACTACATCTAATGAAGCTCTCATGCAGAGTAGATCCCACACATCTCTGATCCGCTCTGATGGAATGATTGGCATTCATACCCGTTTGTTTATTACGCTGGTTAGGATTATACTACCTCTGCCCTGAATTACTGAACTCGGCGTCTCGTACAACATTCCCCAAGTGTCCAACTATTTCAGATCAAGAACTGCTACAGTTGTCGTCTTTATATCATTCAATGCTGCCAGAAACCTGGAAACACAACATGGCTTCCGGTCTGTTGCGGTTGGCGTGAGCGTAGGAGGCCCTTTAGACGTCCAGAGGTGGGAGTCAGGAGGATAACTAGGTGTTTGTAGGATTATTCATTTCATGGTTTTAGGGCCACGCTTTATAAAGTCCCGGAGTCTCATCCTAGGGTTCACAATAAACAATGGATTCAAACGGACCCGTCAGATTGGACTGTAGGCCTCCATCGCTCAGAGACCAGTACGGTCTTGGGGCAGCTTGGTTTGTTCCTGACAGAGTAGTGCGGTCAACCGGGTCATTCAGTCTGACAAATGCTGGAAACTAACAAAAACCTAATCAAATGCAGACCTTACTGGTCTCCGTAAGACTAATGGCAGCCTATGGCTCTGGTCTGGGTTCCATCGAACTTCCATTTTTGGGATTCAGATGTCAACTTGGGACAGAATCGGGGACATGGTCATAAATGTGATCTGAATGCCCCCTTAGGGTATCAGTAGGGTCTCGGGTTAATCATTTCTAAGGCTCCCAGATAGAGCCCTGTGTGTTTGACAGTGAGTTTAGATAAGGGATTGCTTGCAGGCCTGGGCCTCCTGATTGTAATAAACATGGGCTCTATGGTGGTCTAGGTGTCAGGGGGCTTTCGATAACATGAAAGCCCCATCCACTCACTAGCCAGCCTGAATAACCCAGTTAATTGCCAAGGGGTTGGAAAGAAGCATGCCACACATTAGGACTAGGTCAGCTCTCCATCTCACAGTGGGGTACCCCAGTGCTTTCTTCAGGACTCCTTGGCATCAGGAATACTCAAGAGTCCCGGATCACTGAGTCTAGTTCTCTGCCTTCTCATTAGCAGGAGATACGCATATTTATGTAAATAATAGTATATTATTGTATATATACCCACATTTCCAAATTGATGCGCATTCTATAGTAACTTTCTTTGTGACGAATGTGTGTAATAAGCCATTAAATGCTTCCAGTATCTCAGCTTACACATGATGCCAGGATCTTCTCTAGAGGTGCAATATTTGGGGTGCAGCATTTGTTTGCAGTCGGGGAACAGGATTTCACATTTCTCTTCCTTGTTCTGTGAGTCCAGAAAGGAGGGGAAAGCGAGACGCTGCAAGTGACATCAGAAAGTGAAGAGTCCGTACACGGGGCCAGGATTCTCACTGGAAACAGAGAATGTGGGCAATATTTGCCCCTCATACATGTGACCGCTGACAGGGAATGGAGTGAGAAATCACTTACCTGTCGGACTAGCTTGGTTTTTAGTATTAGTCGATGTTTGAGTGACTCCTGTTTACGGTGCATGGAGGCTGGCCGGCTGGAACGTTCCCGACTCGCTGCGCCTCCATTCACTGGAACGACTATCACCCCTGTGTAATCACAACAGCCATAGTCAGGCGGCAGTCCGTGCAAAGAGACCATAAGATCAGATGCCAAATTGGTATGACCCACGCGTGTCTGCTGTCAAAAACCGTAAAGATAGGAAGGTATAGAATTACTGTTTATAATCCAGGTTTTGTGTCTGTGAGAACACCGTAACCTGGCCTGCTGGCGGATGGATTACAGATTCTTGGTAAAGACTAAGCCTCTATGCCCCGATCACATAGTATAGAACACACTCACCCCTTTTTAAACTTCTTACATTTTTGTTTTCGTTTCTATAGGGAGTCAAAATCTTAGACATAATCACGAGGCAAAGGATCACTAATGTGCCGAGAGACGACAGCAGCCTGCGGCCGGACATGTACCCCTGCAGCCTCTTCTGGAAGGACAGTCTGACGCTTGTCATCGGATGGGGCAAATCTGTCAAGGTAACCATGGAGGAAGACGACAGTCTATGAACATGTCCAATGTACATAAATCTGTCATCTGGAAAGGCTTGCTGTGTTCATCATGTACCATTATTACACCGGGCAACAAAGTGTTACCAAAGTCATGTTACTGAAATAAAATTAGTCATTTCTTTAGTTTTTATGCCCTTAGTACGGATATCACAGTCAAAATGCAAAATTGGCTCTGTTCTTTTCGTAACCTGCAGTAATTGTTTACATCACGAAATGCATGCCAATAGTAATAGGCCGATGGGTAATACCTGTGAAGAATCAGTACCTGTACTTGTCATACTCACTGGGTATTCAGTAGCTGCTCCAAGTTATCGTACGTCTCTTTCATGTGGACAGCATGCGCTACTGGAATAGATGGAAGACGGTTTCCATTGTGCAAAAGCACAGCCTGAAGACTCAGTTTCGAAGAGTCTACAAATAGTCTCCATTCTTGTGGGTCATGAGTGATTTCTGAGGCATTCATGAGGCCCTCAATATCAGAACAGAATACCAGATTACCTTCCTTTCTAATGAAAGGCTCAAACTGCTTTTGCTGCCTTCGATATGATGTATTTTTGACATTTTCTTCTAGAAGATTCCATTGTTGGAGTCTTGAACTTAGCAATTCTGCCTTGTTCTTGGATAAGTCCAAGTCACACACCAGGTCATTTAGTTCTTCCTGTCCTATTCTGTGTGGGGTTTATGATGCACCACAGTGAAAATCTGGATCACTGCATGCTGACGGACCAGGAGAAGGACCGGTCGGCTCATCCTCATCAGATTAATATAGAGAATATTGTGCTGGAGGTTCTGGAATAGGTCCCTCACAGGTCCTGTACACACACGGCTGCTGTCCGGCTCAGACTGTAGCTGTAAGGATGTTGTTACAGACATACTGGATACATTTACACAGTGAAACACAGAAAATGAACTATATGAAATATCTTCAAAGCGAGAGCCAATAAAACACTCCCAGGGTCATATTCGTGTTCAGCGCACCAAGATTCTACAGATTAGGACCTTTTGAAGTCAGTCATCATTTCAGTGTTGACCAGTGATAGGCTTTATATGTGTCCTTCGGCTTAAGGCTGGCTGCACACGAGCGTGACGGGCTCCGCCGCGGAATATTCACGGCGCCCCCCAGAGACCCCATACTTACCAGCGGATCTGGCGTTTTCGCTCCCGCTTGACGCTTCCCCGTCCACTGCCACCGCTTCACATGACACGCCTACCGCGTCACATGACGCGGCGGCGGTAGGCGGGAAAGCGTTACAGCGGGAGATAGCGTGAACGGACGGCTTCCATTGACTGCAATGGAAGCCGTCAGCGCGTACACCCGCAGCAAATAGAACATGCCGCGGGTGAGGACAGGTGATTTCACGGTGCGGAATTCCGCGGTGGAATTCCGCATTGTGTGCCCTGAGCTATTAGGTTCAATAGAACCTAATAGCTGCAGGCAACGCAGCGGATTTTCACCGCGAATTACGCGGCGGAAATCCGTTCGTGGGAAGGAGGCCTTACATTGGTGAGACACATTGCCACTTATAAGGAGTCCACTGACTTGCCACAAGATGGTAACTTAGGGGCCTCTTCAGGAGACTTTTTGAATTTCCAAGGTGAAATAGTAATTGCATAGCCCATAGCTGTAGTGTCCAAGCATTTAGTACTGGTACAAAGTATGAAAGATGGATAACATTGAAATCATACTGGGTCAGATGACCAGCAGTGGATGTCGGGGTTAGGATGGGTTTCCGACAGTCAGTCCTAGTACTTCCGGTAAAACGGTTTGAATTTTGCCCAGAATGTTTCTTCAAATGTACTTTGGGACAAGGTGTGTTACTATGATACTCCGTGTCCTGCAATGCACGCCTGGAGCTTCTTCAGGAAGAGTAATCTGACTATTGAATGGGGGACTTAGTTGTTAAAGGGGTATTCCAGAACGTTAACTACTGCTGACTTGTCCCCAGGCTAGGTTATCAGTAGTGGATCGACGGGGGCCCCGCTGCCTAGGATCCCCGCCGATCAGCTGATTTTTCATCATCATCATTAGTCAGTGCCAGAAGTATGAGGGCTAGCTTCATGCCCATTGAAATCAATGGCAGTGCTGTTTCTTGTTACACTTCCAGCTCCTCATGGCGGCCATCGATCAACTATTGGTGGTCAATTATTTGAAGGAACATTTTTCTTTTTGAGATTTTTTTTATTTGAAGTTAACTTGGTAAGTACTTGGCTTTAACCGATTGTGCACGGTTTTTATATTTGAATTTGTACCTTTTTTCTCATTATGTCTTTTTGGACCCAAAATTATGTCCAGATTGATTTCTTTATGGGCAGCACAGCTTTATCTTTGTAATGTGGAGGTTTGATTCGCATGTATACATATGCATTTAGGCGATAACAAGCTGTTGCTTGCAGCCAGCACTAGAGGGAGCTTAGGAGCTCATTATATACTGTGCTTTTACAGATCCAAAATATATACAGTATACATTAAGCTCCCTCTAGTGGTGACTTTAGATTGTTGGCATGTTATATTTTCAAACTACCTGGGATTTGGAAGTCTGAAATCAGAAAAAACCCGCCCTGACCATTATACACATATATAAAAAAATTAGCTTCTGTTCACATTACTAAAGAAATGTCATTCTATTGTAAGGAAGGAAACGGGACAGACCCATTAAACATCTATGGGGGAGGAGTAACAAATCCTAAATGTTCAGTCAATGAATCTATCACATCAGTCTTGTAGAAGGGGAAGCCGTGACACCGGCTGTGGTAGAGTTAGGACCACGCTGTTGAGAATGATATTGCGCTTCAGGACTGTCCAACTAAAAGGACAGCCAGCAGAATGTTGAGGTTTTCCAGGCAGCGTTTGCTGTCAGTGCCAGGATACCCCGGGGTCAGGAAGCTCTGACTCTTGTGTCCGGCGCTCGGAATTGCTATGATTTCATTGAGAGCTGCGCCTGCATTTCAAGCACTGGCCACTACACAGGTCAGAGTAGCGGCTTCTGCTCCGATCCTGGTTTATTCGGCACTGACAGTCGGCGCTGCCTGGAAAACCCCTTTAAGGATTTCCTCTGGAAATCTGGTGAAGAATTTGGGCACTTTTGGAAGAATTTATCAAAGCGCTGAAGTTTTCTACTGTAAAAGAGTCCCAAAGGTTTTTAAAAAGTGGTGGACTTAGGCCAGCTGCACACGAACGGGTCGGATTCCACACGCGGGAGCCCGCAGCGCAATCCAACCCTGTGCCTGGCCGGCATCTGCGCAAATCTGTCCCTTCTGTTCTTCATCTGTATTGCGGATGCCTGCGGAAGATCGCCGGCAGACATGTGCAGTACGGATTTTTTTTCCACATTTTTTTTCCCGTGACGTTGCTAGGCGATGACGTGGAATCTGCAACCTTTCTGCCATGTCAATTGCAGATGGGCCGCGGGTCAGGCGGCTTCCATTGATGAAACGTGGTGCGATTTCTTTTTTCCCCCTCTTCACGGAATTTGCAATTCGATTCCGTGAGTGTGCAGGAAGAAGAGCTTTTCCATGGCATGTAACAAACAGTATTTGCTGTGGATCCGCGGTGCAGACGCCAACAGCGGATTCCACACAAATCCGTTCGTGCACAGCCGGCCTAAGTGGGAGGGAATGTGGCCGATATATTTACTATGACTTTACATCAGAGACTGGTGGAAGTTGCGGCACAGATTGCGCCATAGCCGGTGTAGAGTTAATCTTTTGATGCACGAAGTGCCAAAAGCTGCACAAAATCTATAATACATTCAGTGCATCTTACTGCAGTGTAGCTTAGATAACGACTGGGATATGAAATACCTTTGTTTTCCAAACGGTCTGCCAGATTGTACACGAGCCAGCATGGGGTATAAGGGTCCACGGGATGTAAGAGAACCTACTGATATGTTGGCCTTTGTTGCAGATCTGTTCGGTCAAGGAGCGACATGCCAGTGAAATAAGGGACTTGCCCAACCGTTACGTTGAGATTGGTAAGATATGGATTATAACCAAACCGTGTATCAGCAGCCAGAATATGAATTTCTGCTGCAATGTACAACTCGTTGTATACCTAGTGATCAGTGATTTTCATTCATGCAACTTTGTGATTTAATGGAGACTAGATCAGATTTTGCTTTAAGGAAGGCGGCAGTGGAAGCTGAACTTGTGCACCAGGACCCATGAAACCTTTACTACACTCCTGCCCTCATTGTTGGATGTAGCAGCAGGGAGTGGGTGGAGGTTGTATACAACAGATCAGCTTGTGAAGAGGATGGGAAGCATCCAAGTCAGCAGGGAGGGCAGCTCACAAGGCTGTTTGCAAGGGGAGGAGGGAAAGATCACACAAGCTGTGTAGGAGTGTTGTAAGGAGGACCCTCCACACCATCCACGCCGGGCAGTGTCCTTCTAGACCGTTACCTTTAAGAGCTATAGCCACTTACACGTCCTTACAGACATAAAGGAGTGTAAAAAGATGCAGATGGACAGCGAAACATTAAAATTAGCAAGTGACGTAAAGACGGCGTGGCCGTAATGTATCAAGTGAAGATGTTCTGTAGCTGATGGTTCACTATATATTTTGCGCAGACCGTATACCTTTACAAATAGTTTTGAACATGAAGAACAACCTTTTTTCGGGTCCGTTCACACATAGCAGAATGCTGCAGAAGTGGCACGACCTGACCCAGCGGTGCTGCGCTCACTGGGGGCCGCCAGGTGAAGGAAGCGCTGATGGCGCCAAGAATCTGGAGATAAGGGAGAGTACTGCGGCTGCTGAAGTCGGCTCTGAAAATGTGGATGGTATGGATTTTGACTTAGGTTTGCTTCACACGACCGGATTCCTATTACGTAATCTGCGATCGGCATTTGCGCAGAAAATCCGCAGCAAATCGCTTGCATTGGGAAGGACATGTACTTTTGTTTTTTTGCTCACACTGACGGATATGAATTGCATATTCTGCAAGCGGAGGAAAAATCGCAGCTTGCTCTATTCTGCAGACTCTGCTCGGACGGTTAGAAGTCATTGGAGGCCGTCGAACCTGCAGCTCGTCTGCAATTAACGTTGCGTATGGGCCACGGGTATCTGCGCAATAAATACATATATTGGGAAGAAAACCCTATACTGCGCATGACCAACAGCGAGCCACCGCGATCCTACGCAATGCAGAAGCTACAGGTACGGGGTGACACTGCCGGAAGCTGCTGCGGGATCCGACCCGGTCATGTGAAGCCGCAGTATTCCTGCTAGGTGTGAACGTCCCCTTTAAGGGGAGCAGAGCGGCCACGAACTCCTGTCTGCCTTTTGTCTTTATGGTTTCGCATTGATTATGGCAGATAATTAAAGCGTCACATTTATATTCTGGTGAATGAACGTTCAGTAAGAGGATTTCGATTTGGCCATTTTATGCTTTTTGAGTTATTTTGATGTAAATTCCTGGATGCTCTTGTTTTACACGTTCTTATGAAGATCGAACCGTGT
Organism: Eleutherodactylus coqui; assembly: GCF_035609145.1. Taxonomy (NCBI): domain Eukaryota; kingdom Metazoa; phylum Chordata; class Amphibia; order Anura; family Eleutherodactylidae; genus Eleutherodactylus; species Eleutherodactylus coqui. The sequence continues at coordinate 9,381 of NW_027102064.1, forward strand.
TTAAGTCTCAGAGCAAAATGTGGATAGCGAGACCAATTTTCCGTCTGTGATCTAGTAATATAGCCTCTGGATGAAGAATGCGTTGGCAGATTCCCTCAGATGTCGGCTGGCTCAGAGGACGGGTGAAGCTTCCGCTGCTTGCTGTACTGCTGCCTGTAATGACCACATATCATTGCTTGATGGATTGGAGGAGGTCTTCAGATGCTGGAATGTAGCTGCATTCTGTGTCTGTATTACGGCCGCGGCGCCCGAATCCCTCTAAATGCACACAATGTCCGGCTAGTCTGGCCAATTCAATCTGGTCTCTTTACGACACTTAAAGATTCTGAGTAATTAATTTCTTTATATATCTTTATGGCTGTCAAAGCTTTGCTTTTCGGATACTTACAATCCTCCTGCGTACCATGCTGGCCACCCCCGTATCCACTAGAGCAAGGGGGCAAACTCATTTTCCCATCCGCATTACGGTCGTCTCCAAAGGGCCGTTTCTAATTGTAAGACTGGATTTTAAAGGATATATTAAAAAGAAGAAGCTGGAGAGGAGAACAGATGGACCAAAGCAAGGAGGTAGTCCACAAAAATTGGGGCACAAGTCACCCAACGCAGCAGACACTTGTCACTAAGTTGCCAGGGAGTCAGAGAAAAGGAAAAGTTCTAGAAGGTAGCAGAACCTGGTGAAAGGTTGCCAAAAATGTTCTTAGGGCAGAGCTCTTACTCACTGGGTTAAGCAGCGGTATAACACAATGCCCTCTCCAATCTGTGCAGCAGTCTCACAGGATACAGACATCGGGCTGGAACAGACTGTCCTCTGCTGGATGATAGCGAGGACCACCCAGGATGTACAAGCTGCCTTACGGACTGAGACCCGGCAAGCAGCACTGCACTACAGGATAGGCTCAGCAGGAGAAGCCCACAGGGGATACACACTTAAGGCCCCGGGGCTGCAGTAACAGCCATAGCACTCAGTCCACATGCTCCTGACATCGCAGTGTAGGACCCAGATGGTGATGCAATCTCAGAACCCAGTGACAGGCCATAAACTAGTCCATAGTGTGCCAGAGTGTCTTCCTGGCACAGCTCAGGACTCTTCGATCTAGAAGAGGGTCTTCTGCATTGGGACTTTGTGAGCCACATAAAATGTTGTGCTGGCCAAAAATTAGGTTAGCATGCCTTGAGTTTGACCCATGTAGACTAGAGAGGGTGTGTGATATTACCTACACACGGTTATGCATTGCACTTGGCAGCACAGTATACAGTAAGCTCCATCTAGTGGCGGCCGCATGTAGCTAGAATGTTATCTTTTATATCTATGCAGGAGACTTTTAGGTCCGCATCAGAAAAACAGAGCGCCAACCGCTATAATGATATATGAGGAAACCAATCAGCACAGAAGGTCGGACCGAAGAACGCCATAATGATGAATGGTGGAGATTCACTTAAAGCCCGTGTGTTGTTCTGCCTAGTCCATATGTTAGCCCGGTGGTCATCTCTAAGATCGGCAGCTTCATGCTAGATGGGCCAACTTCATCTTCTGCAATTACTGCTTATTAATTCAGGTCTTCGTTATGTAACTCATGGATTTTTTTCCCCATCTCTTTTTAGTGTCGCAGTTCGATACGGAGTTCTTCATTAGTGGAATAGCGCCTCTCTGTGACCAGTTTGTGATGCTTTTCTTTGTGAAGGAGACGTCTGATATTGCGGTAATTACTTCCTACATACAGATTAAGGCGACCTTACAGTCCTGGACATACAGTGATGGCCACCCGCTTCTCTGGCGACCGGATGCATGCTGTGCGTTAGCTGTCTGAGGCCGTGTCCTCGCAGGATGGACTCTGCATCAGGAACCGCGCCATTTGGTGTGGAATTCATAAGAAGAGGCGACTCCGCAGCACATCCGCTGCTGTAATTGACATGCCACGAATTCCACACCGCATGTCAATTTCCACATGAGTTTTGTGGCCGAGTTATTAAACATGTCATCCACTTCTGCTGCTACTGTAAATGCTGTGGATTTTTTGCACAGAAAGCCCACGGCTAATCGGCCCCATGTGGACATAGCCCAATGCACTACACAATGCTCTGGTGCTGCCGACATGGGAGGCAGGTGTAGTGTCTTAGACTAATGATGCATTCTAATGCACAGTGTATCCAGCAGTCAGAGAAGCCGTGCGGCCATCTTTATCTCTCCAGGACCGGGGAATCGCCTTAAAAGAATAGTCTTACTACTGATTAAAAATGATCTCTTACCGGGCAGGTTTCTGAATTAGATGTCCTAAAAGACTAACAAAGTGGATGCCAGCGGTATATAGAGGTATATCCACTAGTGTGTGTGTGTGTGTGTGTGTATGTGTGTATGTATATGTATATATATATATATATATATATATATATATATATATATATATATATATTCTAGAGGCAAGCCATAGAGCGGTTATGGAGTCCATAAGAAGAGTAACAGATTAGCCTCGCTCTATTTTCCCTTTCCTTTTGTGCATAGGAAAAGATTGGTTAGTGAAGCCTATCCAGGTGGGAAGAAACCAGAGGGAAGCTGAGCAGTGAACACTTCTTCCTGAGCCCAAGCACTAAAACTAGGAGTTATCTGGAACGTCCTTCCGTGTAATCTCGTAGCCTGACAGCATTTCCCGCTGCCTACTGTTAGGGCCGCAGGAGCCATCTGACAGGTTCCCTTTAAGTATAGTGCAAATAAAGGAGATGGAATAACACCTCCACAGCGCCACCTATTGGAAGGCAGCAATCCTTCAAGCCAAAGTTAGACATCTTTATACAAGCCTTGTAAGTACAGGGTAACTTAAAACTATTCTTACTTGGGGCCAGAACTCTTATGGAAAACTAGTAATCAGTTCTGAAGACCCTAAACTGTCAACCCAAAATAAGTAATAAAAATGAAGCTTCTGGAATAACAAGCAGATAAAGCGGTTGCCCGCACTTTAGTAGTAGAGCGTCCTTTGATGTGCACTGCTTGACCCCACTGTCGTGCATTGATTGTTCTATTGTGGAATACTGCGGAATTTCAGAAAAAAGCATACTTTAAAAATCCACCGGAATTGGGGAGAAGAGTCGCAGGGGCGGGAAGGCGGGGGTCCCTGGGTCAATCGTTGGGGGGGGGGGGGGGTCCCTGGGTGAATCGGTTAGATTGACAGATCTCTCCATATACACAGGCAGGGAGAAACCTGTCAATCTAGCCAGCCTGGCCAGGGAGATTTTAACGGGACTCCGTCAGCTTCTTAAAGTATGGTTTTTCTGAAGTCCTGTAACTTTTCAGAATAAAATAAGCTTCCCTGTATTGTAGAGGAGCAGCCGGGGCTTCCCTGTAATGTAGAGGAGCAGCCGGGGCTTCCCTGTAATGTAGAGGAGCAGCCGGGGCTTCCCTGTAATGTAGAGGAGCAGCCGGGGCTTCCCTGTAATGTAGAGGAGCAGCCGGGGCTTCCCTGTAATGTAGAGGAGCAGCCGGGGCTTCCCTGTAATGTAGAGGAGCAGCCGGGGCTTCCCTGTAATGTAGAGGAGCAGCCGGGGCTTCCCTGTAATGTAGAGGAGCAGCCGGGGCTTCCCTGTAATGTAGAGGAGCAGCCGGGGCTTCCCTGTAATGTAGAGGAGCAGCCGGGGCTTCCCTGTAATGTAGAGGAGCAGCCGGGGCTTCCCTGTAATGTAGAGGAGCAGCCGGGGCTTCCCTGTAATGTAGAGGAGCAGCCGGGGCTTCCCTGTAATGTAGAGGAGCAGCCGGGGCTTCCCTGTAATGTAGAGGAGCAGCCGGGGCTTCCCTGTAATGTAGAGGAGCAGCCGGGGCTTCCCTGTAATGTAGAGGAGCAGCCGGGGCTTCCCTGTAATGTAGAGGAGCAGCCGGGGCTTCCCTGTAATGTAGAGGAGCAGCCGGGGCTTCCCTGTAATGTAGAGGAGCAGCCGGGGCTTCCCTGTAATGTAGAGGAGCAGCCGGGGCTTCCCTGTAATGTAGAGGAGCAGCCGGGGCTTCCCTGTAATGTAGAGGAGCAGCCGGGGCTTCCCTGTAATGTAGAGGAGCAGCCGGGGCTTCCCTGTAATGTAGAGGAGCAGCCGGGGCTTCCCTGTAATGTAGAGGAGCAGCCGGGGCTTCCCTGTAATGTAGAGGAGCAGCCGGGGCTTCCCTGTAATGTAGAGGAGCAGCCGGGGCTTCCCTGTAATGTAGAGGAGCAGCCGGGGCTTCCCTGTAATGTAGAGCAGCAGCCGGGGCTTCCCTGTAATGTAGAGCAGCAGCCGGGGCTTCCCTGTAATGTAGAGCAGCAGCCGGGGCTTCCCTGTAATGTAGAGCAGCAGCCGGGGCTTCCCTGTATTGTAGAGCAGCAGCCGGGGCTTCCCTGTAATGTAGAGCAGCAGCCGGGGCTTCCCTGTAATGTAGAGCAGCAGCCGGGGCTTCCCTGTAATGTAGAGCAGCAGCCGGGGCTTCCCTGTAATGTAGAGCAGCAGCCGGGGCTTCCCTGTAATGTAGAGCAGCAGCCGGGGCTTCCCTGTAATGTAGAGCAGCAGCCGGGGCTTCCCTGTAATGTAGAGCAGCAGCCGGGGCTTCCCTGTAATGTAGAGCAGCAGCCGGGGCTTCCCTGTAATGTAGAGCAGCAGCCGGGGCTTCCCTGTAATGTAGAGCAGCAGCCGGGGCTTCCCTGTAATGTAGAGCAGCAGCCGGGGCTTCCCTGTAATGTAGAGCAGCAGCCGGGGCTTCCCTGTAATGTAGAGCAGCAGCCGGGGCTTCCCTGTAATGTAGAGCAGCAGCCGGGGCTTCCCTGTAATGTAGAGCAGCAGCCGGGGCTTCCCTGTAATGTAGAGCAGCAGCCGGGGCTTCCCTGTAATGTAGAGCAGCAGCCGGGGCTTCCCTGTAATGTAGAGCAGCAGCCGGGGCTTCCCTGTAATGTAGAGCAGCAGCCGGGGCTTCCCTGTAATGTAGAGCAGCAGCCGGGGCTTCCCTGTAATGTAGAGCAGCAGCCGGGGCTTCCCTGTAATGTAGAGGAGCAGCCGGGGCTTCGCTGCCAAATCAGTTGTCTGCTGAGACCGAGGAGACGGCTGATCATCGGCCATCTGTTTTCTATGTTGGGATATAACATATATGTTTGTATCTGTATTCTTTGCCTACATTGAAGCCTTTGTAGAACTTATCATTCAGTAGATAGATGTGATCTCTTATGAAGGATGGAGCTTGTCTTCATGCCGCGGACCTGTGCCTCTTCTTCCAGAATAAAGAGCTCTGTGCCCGGCCGAGACTCGACATCATTCAGCCTCAGGCCGATTCCTGCGAGGAAGTTTCCTCCGATGCCATAACAGTCAGAGGCTTTCAAGAAAATGAGTGTCGGGACTACCGTTTGGGTAAGAACGTGGTGGCGGCGTGCAGAAGGACTGTTTTCTGGGCCACGAGAGTGGAGTCCTTCACTTTACATTTATTAACTTTATTATGTATACAAACAAAATAGTAGAGATTCATTTGGGGCCAAAACCTGCCCATGTGTATGTTGCTCTTACCGATGGAACCGGAAAGATGTCCAAATGGAGGCGGGGTCAGGAACGTAGGGCTGTATACTTAAATGCCAGATGCGATTTAGCCCCTACCCGACCACCTCAGGTAAATATACGGCAGCTAGCCGTGTGCCGGTATGCTGAGCTGCCGTATATCTACTGTCCTCCTTCTTCCAACCACATTAGCTGGCTACTGAGGTAAGCACAGCTTCGTGCCGCTACGCCATTTGCATAGGGCAGCAGCCATTCAAACTAAATGCCGCAACTGCACTACACAAGTAGCATAGTGGTGGCTGGTGGTCTACACCAGGAATGTAGCACTACATCTGTATGGCTGTAACTAACCGCCTCTAGTCTGGGTGACGACTTTGGGACTTGGTTTAGGTTCTGCTAATGGCACCTGAATCAGAAGCAGTTACTTTGTGTCTAATGTCCGACACATGGCATTCTGAAATAACGCGATGGTCAGCAGATCGCTGCAGCGCAGGATTGGTCAGCTACCATGTTAATTATCTTACAGATGATCATTCCTGTGCTGCAGAGACCTACTAATCATGGCCTACCTGCAGCATGAGATGTATCAGGCATTAGACACAAAACTAACCGCTTCTGATCCAGGTGCCCTTATCAAGACCTGAATCAATAAGGTTCCGATGACAGCACTCGGACTGAAGGCCGTTAGCTACAGCCATTCTGGAGCTCTCCTAAAGCTGGAAGCCATGTCTGGAGGAGTGCTTGTAGCTAGCAGCCTATGGAGCTGCCCGGGCTTCCATCTAGTCTGGAGAAGTGCTTGTAGCTAGCAGCCTATGGAGCTGGCCTGGCTTCCATCTAGTCTGGGGGAGTGCTTGTAGCTAGCAGCCTATGGAGCTGCCCGGGCTTTCATCTAGTTTGGAGAAGTGCTTGTAGCTAACAGCCTATGGAGCTGCCCGGGCGTCCATCTAGTCTGGAGAAGTGCGTGTAGCTAGCAGCCTATGGAGCTGCCCGGGCTTCCGTCTAGTCTGGAGAAGTGCTTGTAGCTAACAGCCTATGGAGCTGCCCGGGCGTCCATCTAGTCTGGAGAAGTGCGTGTAGCTAGCAGCCTATGGAGCTGCCCGGGCTTCCATCTAGTCTGGAGAAGTGCTTGTAGCTAACAGCCTATGGAGCTGCCCGGGCTTCCATCTAGTCTGGAGAAGTGCTTGTAGCTAGCAGCCTATGGAGCTGCCCGCGCTTCCATCTAGTCTGGAGGAGTGCTTGTAGCTAGCAGCCTATGGAGCTGCCCGCGCTTCCATCTAGTCTGGAGAAGTGCTTGTAGCTAGCAGCCTATGGAGCTGCCCGGGCTTTCATCTAGTCTGGAGAAGTGCTTGTAGCTAGCAGCCTATGGAGCTGCACGGGCTTTCATCTAGTCTGGAGGAGTGCTTGTAGCTAGCTGCCTATGGAGCTGCCCGCGCTTCCGTCTAGTCTGGAGAAGTGCTTGTAGCTAGCAGCCTATGGAGCTGCCTGCGCTTCCATCTAGTCTGGAGGAGTGCTTGTAGCTAGCAGCGTATGGAGCTGCCCGGGCTTCCATCTAGTCTGCAGAAGTGCTTGTAGCTAACAGCCTATGGAGCTGCCCAGGCGTCCATCTAGTCTGGAGAAGTGCTTGTAGCTAACAGCCTATGGAGCTGCCCGCGCTTCCATCTAGTCTGAAGGAGTGCTTGTAGCTAGCAGCCTATGGAGCTGCCCGGGCTTCCATCTAGTCTGGAGAAGTGCTTGTAGCTAGCAGCCTATGGAGCTGCCCGCGCTTCCATCTAGTCTGGAGGAGTGCTTGTAGCTAGCAGCGTATGGAGCTGCCCGCGCTTCCATCTAGTCTGGATAAGTGCTTGTAGCTAGCAGCCTATAGAGCTGCCTCAGCTTCCATCTAGTCTGGAGAAGTGCTTGTAGCTAACAGCCTATGGAGCTGCCCGGGCGTCCATCTAGTCTGGAGAAGTGCTTGTAGCTAGCAGCCTATGGAGCTGCCCGGGCTTCCATCTAGTCTGGAGAAGTGCTTGTAGCTAGCAGCCTATGGAGCTGCCCGCGCTTCCATCTAGTCTGGAGGAGTGCTTGTAGCTAGCAGCCTATGGAGCTGCCCGGGCTTCCATCTAGTCTGGAGAAGTGCTTGTAGCTAGCAGCCTATGGAGCTGCCCGGGCTTCCATCTAGTCTGGAGAAGTGCTTGTAGCTAGCAGCCTATGGAGCTGCCCACGCTTCCATCTAGTCTGGAGGAGTGCTTGTAGCTAGCAGCGTATGGAGCTGCCCGGGCTTCCATCTAGTCTGGAGAAGTGCTTGTAGCTAGCAGCCTATGGAGCTGCCCGAGCTTCCATCTAGTCTGGAGAAGTGCTTGTAGCTAACAGCCTATGGAGCTGCTCGGGCGTCCATCTAGTCTGGAGAAGTGCTTGTAGCTAACAGCCTATGGAGCTGCCCGCGCTTCCATCTAGTCTGGAGGAGTGCTTGTAGCTAGCAGCCTATGGAGCTGCCCGGGCTTCCATCTAGTCTGGAGAAGTGCTTGTAGCTAGCAGCGTATGAAGCTGCCCGGGCTTCCATCTAGTCTGGAGAAGTGCTTGTAGCTAGCAGCGTATGAAGCTGCCCGGGCTTCCATCTAGTCTGGAGAAGTGCTTGTAGCTAACAGCCTATGGAGCTGCCCGCGCTTCCATCTAGTCTGAAGGAGTGCTTGTAGCTAGCAGCCTATGGAGCTGCCCGGGCTTCCATCTAGTCTGGAGAAGTGCTTGTAGCTAGCAGCCTATGGAGCTGCCCGCGCTTCCATCTAGTCTGGAGGAGTGCTTGTAGCTAGCAGCGTATGGAGCTGCCCGCGCTTCCATCTAGTCTGGAGAAGTGCTTGTAGCTAGCAGCCTATAGAGCTGCCTCAGCTTCCATCTAGTCTGGAGAAGTGCTTGTAGCTAGCAGCGTATGAAGCTGCCCGCGCTTCCATCTAGTCTGGAGGAGTGCTTGTAGCTAGCAGCGTATGAAGCTGCCCGGGCTTCCATGTAGTCTGGAGAAGTGCTTGTAGCTAGCAGCCTATAGAGCTGCCTGAGCTTCCATCTAGTCTGGAGAAGTGCTTGTAGCTAACAGCCTATAGAGCTGCCCGCACTTCCATCTAGTCTGGAGGAGTGCTTGTAGCTAGCAGCCTATGGA